>NW_027249759.1:0-81333 GCF_030848795.1 Temnothorax nylanderi | reverse complement strand
AAGAGAGAGAGAAGAGGAGAGAAGAGAGGGGAGAGGAGAGGAGAGAGGAGCGGGAGGGGAGGGAGAGAGGAGAGGAGGAGAGAGAGAGAGAGAGAGAGAGAAGGAGAGGAGGAGAGAGAGAGAGAGAGAGAAAGGGAGGAGGGAGAAGAGAGAGGGAGAGAAGAGAGGGAAGAGAGAGAGGGAGAGAGAGCGGAGAGAGGAGAGAGGGAGAGAGAGAGAGAGGGAGAGGGAGAGCGGGGAGAGGGATGGGAGGAGAGGGAGAGAGAGAGAGAGAGAGAGAGAGAGAGGAGAGAGAGAGGGAGAGAGAGGAGGGAGAAGGAGAGAGAGGAGAGGAGAGAGAGAGAGAGAGAGAGAGAGAGAGGGGAGAGAGAGAGAGAGAGAGAGAGAGAGGAGAGAGAGATAGAGGAGAGAGAGGAGAGAGAGAGGGAGAGAGAGAGAGAGAGGAGAGAGAGAGGAGAGAGAGGAGAGAGAGCGAGAGGAGAGAGAGAGAGAGAGGGAGAGAGAGAGAGAGAGAGAGAGAGAGAGGGGAGGAGGAGAGGAGAGGAGAGAGAGAGAGAGAGGAGAGAGAAGAGAGAGGAGAGAGAGATGAGAGAGAGAGAGAGGAGGAGAGAGAGAGAGAGGAGAGAGAGAGAGAGAGAGAGAGAGAGAGAGGAGAGAGAGAGAGAGAGAGAGAGAGACGAGGAGAGAGAGAGAGAGAGAGAGAGAGAGAGAGAGAGAGAGAGAGAGAGAGAGAGAGAGAGAGACTATTTGTGTGTCTTATTACATATGTTCTCCGGGGCGAAGCCCGGGTAATCAGCTAGTTAAAAATAAATATTTGTAGTAATATTTTGTAAATACACAGCCACACAAAAAAAAATTTTTGTTCTGATCTGGGGATCTGACCATGTTTACTTTATGTTTTTGGGGTCGCTGAATCCGAATCCGAGGTCTATTTAACCCCATCACATCAAGATTTTGCCATAACCTAAAAAAACCCATAATTTAAGCTATTAAACGCATATAACCCTAAGAATGAAGTTGTAATCTGAAAACCCAAGCTCTTAAACCCCATAACCCCATAACCCTATAACCCACTTAACCAAAAATCTATCAACTCCAATAACCACGTTTGTCAGACATTTAACTTTATATGTACGCGTATCTGTCAGGTCTCCAAAAATGCTCTAATTCTATGCACATTCATTCATGAGTCTCTTTTCGAGCTGTATCGAGTTCTTTTCTCTTCAAAAGACCTATGCAAAAGATTTCTTTTACGCTTCTTGTCTTGACCAAGTGTTTCTCTTTTGAGCATCCAGCAAAAATCTGCAAGCATATTAACGTCCCACCGTCCCTGATAGCGAGTTTCCATAACTTTAATATCTTGGTGAAAACGTTCACCCTGTTCTTCACTGAAGTGTCCCAGGTTATCGGAAAATTCATCAAGATGAGAGTGCAGGAAATGCAGTTTCAAGTTCATCAAGCACCAAGATGATAAAGGACTACGAGAACCTAGGATGCTTGATGAACTTGAAACTGCATTTCCTGCACTCTCATCTTGATGAATTTCCCGATAACCTGGGACACTCAAATCATTGTTAGCTATTTTAAATGAATATGTGGAAATAGATTTTCCTAAAGATCCTCGCACGCTTTTGGGAACACCAAGAACAACGCGTATAGAAAATATGGGACATGGGCAGTACTGTCATATAGGATTGACAAAAGCTGTCGAAGAAATAGTAAAGGAACGACGGAAAATTAGTGGGAAAATTACCGATGTCAAGCTATATATAAATACTGATGGCGCACCTATAGGAAATTCTACCGAAAAGGGATTGTGGCCGATATTATGTATTGATACAAAATTACGTAAAGTTAAAGTGATAGGAGTTTATTACGGCACCGGCAAGCCCGAAAATGTTAATGATTTCTTAAGAGCTTTTACTGACGAAGCAATAACTCTCGTAAGGGACGGTTTTGGAAGTAAGTTTTGGAAGTAATTTGGAAGTAAGTATTTTCTATATTATGTCAACTTTTTTTATAATATGAATATTTTATAATACAATTTTTTTAACGTAAATAAATTCCACTTTAAATTGAACTTTAATTTGTCACGCTAGCTTCAAATCGAAATTTACTACATGCTTAAATAGCTAAAATTATGTTTTTATATAACTTTTTATTTTAAGAATAATAAAATTTGAATAATATTAAACGAACACATTTGCACTTATGCACTCATACACTTGCACGTAAAATGTAAAATATTATATCAAGAACCTTTTATGTCATTTTTTTGCAGGCGCTGTATTGAAGCTTATTCTGACAAAGCAAAATAAAATTGTGCGACAGAACCGAATTATAATGGATAAAATTACGACTCTCGAGAAAAAGATTCTTCAAGATACAACTAATTGTCAGTTGAGTGATGAAACTAAAGACACATTACGCAAAACATTTGTTATAAAAACCGTCAATGATTTAGAAGAGTTTGACGCTAGTTTAAAGAAAAAAAGTTTTTTGATGAAGTTGTAAGTATAGATTATTACAATAATAAATGATAAAAATTTAGTATACATATATAATACACACATACACACAATTATCAGGACAGAAATATTAGCTGGCTTTAACCCATTATATGTATAGCTTTTTCTATCAAAAAAATTTATAGTGCAACACTGGTGCACACTGAGTGCAATTTTATTGTTCTAATGTAAAAATTAGTAAACATATTGTCAGTGTTAAATGTTCCACTGACAAAAATTTGACTAATTTTTGTTAATATTTTCACTATTTTATCAATAATTTTTCACATTGGAACAACAAAATAGCATTCAGTGTGCGCTAGTATTGCATTAGTTTTCTCAGTAGAAAACGCTAATGGCGTTTTAGCAACGTATATGTTAGAATAAGTTGTAATTAAGTATACCTATCAATCGATTATAATTGTAAAATAATATACATATAAAATACAATAATTTGTGCAATAGAGGAGGAAGTTAACTGATTGTTGCTCAGACTAGCATTTGGTGCAAAAATTGTGAGAAATTTTACATTATGTATATTTTTTAACTGTAAATTTGTTTCAGGTTGAATTTTTGAAGCAAAAAGAAGGTCCGGATGTGCGGTCTCACGTGTTTAATATATTAAACAGTACAATCAGCAATTTCGTTGCAACACAGTATAGCTATAAGGGTCAAAAAAAGAAAAAAAGATTTCTGGATCTAATGTTCAACACCTGTATATATAGTAAGTAATTGTTAATAACATATATATTTTTAAGATTATAAACAAATTTTTACACTTTTTATGTTTTTATTTTATTTAATAGTTTGAATTTACTTTTTTGAATTTAAATTTACGTAGTAATTAAATGTGAAATTTACTACGTAAATTTTGATTTACTACTGGAAAACACATCTATCTTTCAATCTTACAGACTCACGTAAATACTTATGTATTTTTTTACAGAAGCTGCACAAATGCACACACCTTCAGCGACAGATGATAATGTGAGAACCGCTATAGCTGCTTGGCTTGATAATTCATCATCTCGTTTAAAAAATGAGCATAAGTAAGTAGAAGAAACATTTTTTTTAAACAAGTTTTTTATGTTACAAATGTAAGATAAATAATTAAAAATTATTTGTTTCAGTAAACGTGCTAAAGAACCTAACCTTAGAATGACTTTTGAAGATAATTCTGACGAAAATTAAGATTGATGGAAGGAGATAAATCGAAGAGGAGAAGGAAGAAAAAAATAGATATTGTACTCATTGTTGTCCGCAGTCTGTAATTAGGCTAAATAGTACTTTCCATGGGAAATGGCCCATTTTATAAACAAACGCGTCCCGACGCCGTGTGACGAAATATTATCGAACGATAATTAACATATTGTTGCATCCAAACCGGCCGACTGTGTGTGGTATAGCAGGAGAATTTAACCGCACAATTAACGAATTTGCCGAGAGTATTGCGAGTGCCGACATTGCTCTTTTCATAGAGAGTGGTGAGCTGAAAAATAATATCCTGGGTTACCTTACTTCGTGCGTATTTTTATAAAATAACATTGTGCCGAATGAAATATTTGAAAAGTTTACATTGTTTGCGACATTTTTTTGATGATAATATCAATCGAGATATTAATACTCATGCATCTGTTGCATCAACTTTTTTTTACAACATGTAACGAGACTATATTTTATACTTGCAGATTTTAACGGCACAATTAATTACATTCCGTTTTCTATTTTTATATGTATTAAGTGTATTATCGCGTTATCTAAATTCTTCATATTTAAATTCTTTCTCGAACTTTGTTAAGACTCATGATAGATGTGATTCCTTTACGATCTTGAATTCTAAATGATCGTTTTAATTGTGTAGGCTTTATGAAAGACTAATCTTTCTTAATATAGAACTAAAAGTGTATTTGTGTTATTTATTATAGCAACACTATTATTGAGATTAACAAAGCACGAGAAAGTAAAAGACAAAATTGTCAAAATGCACGTTGTCTAAAATACATAGCAAAGCGTTTTTTTTAATATTACATAGAATATATATATATTCATTTAAAAATTTTGTGCAATAAAAAGTGCAATGAAAAAGAAAGACATTTTTGTTAATATATATCATTAGACTCGTGAAAATGTCAATAAATTAATTAAAAGACGGCGATACGAGTCAAGCGCGGTACGTGGTGCGCAACTAGAGAAATAATAGTTACAGAAGTAACTATTATGTAATTCGTTACTTCTGTAACTATTATTTCTCTAGTTGCGCACCACGTACCGCGCTTGACTCGTATCGCCGTCTTTTAATTAATTTATTGATATTTTTGTTACCTTTCCAAAAACCTTTCCTAAACATTTCGTGAAGAAAGTAACAATATTTTACAAAATATTTATCATAATGATTTAATAAATATTTAATAATATGTACCATAATATTTATGATAAACATTTTTATAATATTTATAATAAATATTTATCATCTGTTCAATCTAAGACTACAAAAATATTTATGAAATATTTTGATAAATATTTATAAAATATTCAAATAATCTTATAAATATTTTGTAAATATTTTATAAATATTGTGTGCTGTTCGGGATAAAATTTCACAGTAGCTTCTTACAGCAGACTACTGCAATAGTACAGTAAGTACTCGTTCAATCACATATATTATGCACTTTTGTCGCAATTTTGGACTGTTTTCTTGCGCACTTCTTCGGGATGTATCTGAACTAACAGACTGGTTACCAGGGTTATTAACCCTTAAATGCCACCCGGGGTCCAGTGGACCCCAGACCCTTTACAATGATATATTTTCAAATGTTTCCGCCAAAAATAAAGCTTATATTTATTTATTTATTATTTATTATTTTTTTTATTTTGGAGCCAATATTTTAACGTTGGCGATCTTAATTTTTTATGCTATGTTGAAATTGAAATTTTAACAATATAAGCATTTTATTCTCTTTTCTAAGCCTTGAACAACATTGAAAATAATTTTCATAACTAAATATCAAAAAATCAATAAGTAAGGAGACATTTTTCATGCTGGGGTCTTTTAGACCCCATGTGTCATTTACGAGATTCTTGAGAGGTGTGGCATTTAAGGGTTAAATAAAAATACAAAAATGAAATATTGTCAAATAATATTGCAGGAATTAAGAGAAACATACTGGAAAGCTCTAACTATTCCCGGAAATTGGATCTACACCACAAGGAAGCAAGAAACAATTCGTGTGGAATGCCAGCAAACTAAACAAATAGAAATAAATAATTCTGGCATTATTTCCGTACAACAAGGATGTAAAATTAGAGCAGGAACTACGACGATGAGCCATCCATCTATTCGTACGATGAAATTCGTACAGCACTATGCTCCAACAAATAACTTAAGCATCATGGAATTATATGAACCTATTCGCGAGAAATATCAAGTTGACCTGACGGAAGCTGCACATGAGCTGTGGACAATAAATAATAGCCACGTAGAGGCGACTTTCGATGACATCATCGAGAAGGCTCGCCAGATCAAAGACAGGAAGATGCAAGAACAAAGGTTTATCGCTTATAGCGCAGTAGGATGTGGCATGGGCATTCTAGGAACGCTTATGGTCATCATCTTGCTGATAAGCCGGACTTCCTGGATCAGCAGTACCACGAATTTGCTTTATGCACGATGCAGCCGGAAGAAAGAAACCAAGGGACCTACCCCTGGCCCCTCAGGAAAGAATAAAAGCCACGACGTCGAAGACCAAGACGCACAGTCTAGCTTAGAAGCCAATGAAGACAATAAAGCGCCAGGACACGAAACCAAGTAATCAAGGAAGCAAGAATCGTAAGTGATCAAACCGAAAGACTGTGAATCACACTGAGTCTTTGGTTTGTGCTCATCTTACAGAATGAGGAGGAGTAGCTACAACCAAAAAGACAACTATAGACAGTGGCATAGGATCCTGGGACGACTGCGGCGAATAATCATGGCCATGCCTGGGGCAGACGACGTACCAATCAATCTGAGCGCGACGCAGTCCTATCGGAGGTCACCGATATTGCAGCTGGGACCGCCGGAGCACGACACCCGATCCCCCGGCATTGACGTCTACCCGGGGATGGACCGGGACTGGCCCAACCCGACTGATCCGGTGGTCTTTTCCCGACCTCCACGTCCACCGACACCAGCAAATCGAATAGTGTACGACGTGCCACGGATGTCGCTAACATACGTCGAAGCAGCGATGACTCCGGGGATGGAATCTTTACTCGACGACGTCCTCGCTGAAATCAACCGAGAATCTCCGGTCGATGACATCAGTATGGGAGATGATCCAGAGCCCATCACCTTGCCGGACGTTTCCAGGCCGCCACCGCCGTATGCCAACGCCCCGGCGACCCAGACGAGCGGGAGCCACGAATACGTAGAAATGTCGTCCGTAAATGCAGAGGCCGGTAGCAGCAGCGGCACTTGTTTGTCACCCAGCACGTCGACGAGCAGCCGCCCGCCCTTAAGAGAGTCCTCGACGTCCTACGACGACGTCGGCAAACCGAGTCACCGACACCATATCATAGGTGAGCGGGGAATACCAATTCCACATGGATCGCAGCCCCTTACACGCCCTCCAATACCGATACCTGTACCCGTATATTACCGCGATTATTCCGATCCGCATGTACAACCTGCATACAAATTAATCTGTCACTCCGCGTGGTTTGTGCAAGTTGATACGAATTTGACACTTTGCCCTGAATGCGCTACATCCAAACACACCTTCTGTATTTATAACCGCGTAAACGCCGCTTGGAGACAATTACATTTGATATCGCGTACCTTCGTGCACACTGACTTACATTGCGGGCGTTGCTACAAAATCTTAATGAAAACTAGACGCGCCATAGACTGTTTTGCGTGCCGCACAACTATAATTGACTTACGAGGACACACAGAACACCTAGTTTATAAGATTCTATGCGAAGCCGTAGTGCCGCGTGGAACACACTAAATGACACGTATCTATACACATTAATATTTTGCGCATTGACATTTTAAATTGCGCCTTTCAATATCCAAGTTTATCGCTTATAATTTTACTTTACAGTTTATTATCTGAAGGGTACTGTTTTACTATTATGTGCCCTTGTGCTTGCGCTAGCGTTACTCCGAATTGTGAAGGAATAACAGATTTATATAAAACTGATCTTCGATACACTATAATCTACTAGTTGTGTAAGGAATTAATCTAATATATAACACATGTATTTAAGGAATAATATACTAATCCATCCGATAGGAAGTAGTTTCATAAGATATGAAATATGAATGGTAAAGGTTTAATAATCGCTTATGTACATGGTGAAGGATTTGCTAAATAAAATAAAACTTATATAACTAACATGCGATATCTTTACTAAGCACGGTGAAGGATCCTAACCCCTTTTAGAATAAGTATTTTAAGAAATAAGAAAAATTAATTCGTAGCAATCAGCTCTTGACTAAATATTAAGATATTAATAATTATACTCTGAAATTAGTATATAACCAAGACGAAAAGGGGTAATAGCACGCTTACATACAGTCGTTCACGGAAAGGTTGCAACACTTTTTTTGGATGGGTTTTGGAACGCACGAATATTTCGAGACTGCGAGCCACTGCGTCTAGGGAGCAGCCGTGACCAGCAGTGAGCTGCAGTGAGAGGTTAAGACAGCTGTCAAAAGAACACATACAGGGTGTATACATAGTGAAAGACATCTTACAGCGTAACATCTGATAACAAGTAGGAACAAGACATCTTATATAACGTTATACTTTTTACGATATTTTAATTTAAATAAATAATTAAATAAGTAAACAAATAAATAAATATATTTATTTAAATTAAAATATTTAAATTAAAAAATATATATAGAGTAATTCCAATAACTTTCAAGTCTTAAATTATTTGTTATCTATTTCTATACGTTGTAGAATTTTGCCAAAGGACTGGAATGGGAGAAAATTTTATTTTGCAACAAATATTCTATATTTATAATTATAACTCAGATATGATTTGCTTTACAAAGATGCAGACTGTAGTAACCATCATATATATTCTTGCAGATAATATAAAGAAACGAGGAACTGTCTCCTTGCGCAAACGTTTATGGCACTCTCTTCTGCGTGTTTACAAGTGGATGAGCATGAGTGGATACATCTATTCATGGCTTTCGTGAACCATTTCCAAGGAAAGTCCCACGACCACCTGCAGGTTGAACGATAAATAATATCATTCAGAATGTTTTTTCTAACGAACAATTGTCCAAGGTGAACAGATTCGCAGAAACTTATTTCAATCAAGATCCAAATACTTTGTCAAGCATTATAAAGCTGATAGAAAAGCGTAAAAATAATCTTAAAGAGGCCGTACTTATTTTTACAAACCGATTTGGGAGAAATGAAAGTGACCAATTGATCTGATCAATCAAAAATATCAAATGTGACGCAAGACATATAATTATCTGCATAATTTTTCAAATAATATTATTTTTATTTATTATCACCGTTTTGTAAATAATATTTTATTCATTTTTAATTATTTCTAATACGTCTTAATATTTTTCGAGTTTAACGAGTTCTGAGCTGAGCGTTGAATGACGGCCGAAGAGGACGACCACGACGGCTCGCGCCGCCACGGAAGCCTCGCAGCAAGGAAGATCCGCGGGAGGCCAAGGCACGGGACCGAGCTCGGATCCCCGGGACCGGCGCGAGAACACCGATCGGTTCACCTCGCCCAGGCCCGGCACGTGAAATAATGGCGTCGCTTTTTAATATTTAGTATTTTATTAATAGTCTAGAAGCTACTGATAAAATTATCTGTGACATATTACTGTTGTGTAATTAACAAATAATTTATATAGTATTATAGATTTGGTGTTGTTTAATATCCTTCGTAAAATATCTTTTATAAACGCACTAAACGTACTTTGATTTATTACATTTGATAGAGCGAATAAATTTTTTTAATTGAATATATAATACTTTGTAGACATTATGTAATAGTATTATTTGCTAATAGAATACTTAAATTTCAATATAAATTTTTATTATAATCGTTGATAGACTTTGAAGAAAAGACATGCAATAATGGCGTCGCTTTGTAATAAAAAGCTTTATCTCTAAACAGTAGTTATTACTATCTGTAGAATAAAAATTGTATTTCTGTTGAATCTTCAAAATTATATTTAATATTGTTCATAACTCTTTATTATCTTATACATTGCATATATTTTCGTCTATTTTAAGTAAATTAATTTTTCGGAATATGATGTATGATATATGAATATTTTATTATCACTTTTGTAGATCACTTATTTCAATCGCAATATTGAAAGATATTATGTATTTCTATCGTTGTTAAAGAACTTGAGGTATAATATATTATGAACACAGATTCCATATATCGGATTCCATGTATCGGATTCTTATTATTTTTCACTGTGTATGCTTTACATTTATTTATTATAGTTAGCTGAAACTATTTTTATATTGTGAGTATAAATTAATACATATTCTGTTAACGTTGAAATATCGAAATAATCGGTTTCAAATCAAGCGCAAGAAATATGTTTACTTTTAAATAAGGTTTTATATTATTTTTACGTATTATTATTATTTCTAAAAGTCTTTGGACAATTTTTAATTTTTTATGTTATTTCTAAATATTTTTGTAACATTTTGTTTATATTAATAATTCCAGCTATTAGTACAATTTCGAATTCTTATTGTGATATATATGACACATAATTTACTGCCATCTGATTGGTAGTAAAGTATGCATGTGCTTTATAATTTTCACACTACTGTGTCTCTTTATTTTATATACTACTAGCTGGTTACCCGGGCTTCGCCCGGGAGTCGTTTTTCTTCAAACGACTTTATTTGTGTTTCAATATCCATAATCGAAAAAAATTCCTTTATCAGTTCGGATACCGATTCCCAAAAAGATCGGTAACGAAAAACTATACAGTTTATAGCACTCCCCGGGAAATTCTACCCCTGTTTTATATACAACTCTTTAAGATTCGGTCAATAATTTCCCGAAAAATTGGAAAAATTTCGGATACCGGTTTTCAAAAAGATCGGTAGCGAAAAACTATACACTCTATAAGACTCCCCGGAAAATTCTACACCTATTTTATATACTTTTGGTAAAATTCGGTCGAATAGTTTAAGAGTGTATAAAGAACATACATACATACATACATACATACATACATACATACATACAGACATTCTATTTTATATATATAAATTATATATATTAAAATAATTTATTTTTTAGATATCGCTCGATTTAGCGACTAGATTAAATTCGATAGACACGTTAGAAGAATTTATGCAGCTTCTTCACGGTTTTAACAGCGAGCGAAAAGGGTATCGCGTTTACCAGTAAGTATAATTTGCTACTGCGTTATCTTTATTATGTGCTAAGTGCAAATGCAAATAATGCAATGGCAAATAATAATCTTAAGAAAAACCTGTCATGGAAGAAGGAGCAAATCGAACTTACTCTTTGCAAATTTCACTTTATTAAATAGAAATATAAATAACAACTTATTATTATCATAATTAAATATCTAATCCATGAATGGATTAACGAGATTCCCACTGTCCCTATCTACTATCTAGCGAAACCACTGCCAAGGGAACGGGCTTGGAAAAATTAGCGGGGAAAGAAGACCCTGTTGAGCTTGACTCTAGTCTGGCACTGTAAGGAGACATGAGAGGTGTAGCATAAGTGGGAGATGGCAACATCGCCGGTGAAATACCACTACTTTCATCGTTTTCTTACTTACTCGGTTAGGCGGAGCGCGTGCCCCGAGGGCTTCGTGCCCCGGCGGTCACGGTGTTCTAGAGCCAAGCGTGTCAGAGTGGCGTGAGGCCTCGCGGCCGATCGCCGTTAATACTCCCGCGTGATCCGATTCGAGGACACTGTAATTAAAAGTAATTAAAACTAGAAAATACGTTGTCAAAACAAACATTTGGAAATTTATTGGTATATCGATCACGTTCCAATGTCGCATAATCACATATTAAATTCTTAAATACAGCTACAATCAAATGCATTACAATTATATATTACGGTTATCGTAGGAAAATTAACAGTTTGTGGAGATGTGTGCAAATAAATCCGGTCCGGTCTGTAAATGAAGACACTGTCGATCGGCATCGACCCGGAGGGATTCACCTCACCCATCGCCACTGTGTGATACGTGAAGAAGCCAAGCTTCACGAGGGTGATGAGGATGATGAAGAGAGGCGGTGGGCAGCATGCGTAGTGATCGGCGTAGTACTTTCGGTCCCGCTCCTTCGTGAGGAATTCATCGCCGATCATGCGGACCATCATGATAACGGCATGGCTGGTATATTATTAATTATAACAATTATTATTTATATGATCATTATATAATTTATGTGATCGTTATATTTATCTAATTTATATGATTATTACGTTGATGAATAACTGCAATCTCTCGTTGGTATCACCACGTCGATAGCACACACACCGCAAGTTGCATAGTAGGCTCAACATTCCGCGCGACGGAGAGTACGCGTTCACTCAGCTCGGCCAAGACATTCGGACGAACGGCGCCGGCGACGACGACGACGACGGCAACGTTGGGGAGAGGACGACGCGACGGTGCACGATGCGGTGTTCGCCCGCTCGGACTCGCAAATCCACCCGTGCCGATAGCGAGCATCAACGCGGACGTTGGATGCGCTCGACGCTCGAAGGAAGGTAAGTGGCCGTGGAAGGAAGAGGCAGTCATATATAGGTATGATTGTCTGATATACTCTATAAAAAGAAGAAAAATAAGCTCAATTTAATTATTTATAAACTTTTTCTATTTTGAATTTTAAAAAGTAATTTACTCAAAGAGTAATATGTTTCAGGTACGGTGTCTTACCTGAAGTGAGAACTTCTCTTAAATATATATAGGAGACCGATCATATAACGACGGTAGTGGAAATTTAAAAAAGCATAAATTGGCATCTTTAAAATTATCTCGGATAGCTTTTACCTTAGAACGCTCTCATTCAATATTAATTCATTCCTTCATTCATTCATTCCTTCATTCATTCATTCATTCATTCATTCCATTCATTCTATATTACAATTTAATAATGTTTCTATATTTTAAAATATAGAAACATTATTAAATTATATTATAATATTTCATCGAGATTGTTCAAGCTACAATCATTCAATATCAAACATTCATTCATGCATAATCCATGGAAAGTCACATAGTATTAATACCGCGTGACACTTTCATGGTTCTCTATCACCGCAGTTAATCTTTGGGGCATAGATTGCACCAAGTTCTGGAATAACGCGGGCCTTGCGCGGAAACCCTCCCACACATTAAGAACGTGTTGCTCAAGTTCCTCGCGTGTACGCCGAATTCGTGGATTCCACTCTTGAACAATTATGCCCTAAATATTTTCGATCACATTCATATCCGGAGATTTGGCTGGCCAATCCAACGTCTTAAGGTTGGGTTGTGTGGTCAACCAATCCTGAACCAATCTCGATCGATGCACTCCTGAATTGTCTTGAACAAAATTAACACGAGGTACACCAGGAAATGTTTCCGCAACGTATGGCATCATCACATTAGACAATATGTCTACATACTCCGCACCGTTCATTCGTGGTGTGGTGCGTACCAACGGTCCAGGGCCGCGCGAGGTCATGCACCCCCAAAACGCTAATGTGATGCGGCCACTTCGTTCGCGGAAATACACATTATTCTCATCGTACCTCGTGCCTTTTGTTCTCCACAATGTCACACGTCCAGATTCATCCGTTGAGAATACTTTTTTATCAGAGAAAATAGTGTCACGTTCTGTCACGTTCTGTTGTTGTTCGTCCGTTTTTTGGTCAATGCATTTAAGCAATTTACCAGGGATTTGGACAAGTCGTGTGAAAGTTAGTATTACTCGGGACCGAAAAGATATCTGAGTTTATAAATTTTGTACCGAGGATCACTTTTATTTATCTGATTATAATGGGGATAATCGATGTCGAAGTCGACAGGAATAGGTTTAAATGGAGGTGCGTTTTGTAGTTGTTGTAATCGCTGGAGGAGGGGAAGAGGATCTTGGTTAGAAATTACTGCTTTTTTAATCTGGAACCTAATCCTTTTAATTTGAGTTCGTCTGCCTCCCTTTTTCGTCATCTAACCCGAATCCTCGAAAATGAATTTTATAGCTCGCCACACTCTTCGTCAGCGCTCAAAAGCCAATCCGCCACACTCTGCTCGCCACACTCTGCTCGCCACACTCTTCGTCAGCGCTCAGATCGGCAGCGTAAAGGCCAAATTCACTTTCGGGAATTAATTATGATTTCCAAGGATCAACCCCGTAATCGCCACGCTTTCGGCAGCAAGGGTATCTGCTCGCCACACTCTTCGTCAGCGCTCAGAACCAATTGCCACGCACTTTGTCAGCGACAACTGCGAGTCGAATCTTAGAAGTGATCGATTAAGAATTTTAACACGAGATGAGATTCCAGATTTTGAGCTTTTCCTTTTTCAAACTTATCTTACCTTTATTCTTAAAATTTAGTACAAGTTATGCGTGAGGCGCAGTCTTAAAATATAAAGTACAGGGACTAAGTCCCAAGATTGAGTTTAAGGAATTGAGTGAGATTTAGGAAAATGATTTAGATCTAAGACTATGTGGCTGAGCAATTGAATGCTAGAGCCGAAAGAGTATGTGAAGTTCAGGACTATCTGGAAGGAGCCGAAGCTCGGAACTATCTGGAAGGAGCCGAAGCTCGGAACTATCTGCTTTCCGCGGCGTTTTTCCGCCCTATTTATACCCGAAAAAGACCGGAATCTCCCGCGCGAGATTCCCGCCATTTCCATCGCGTCTTAAGGGGGGAGGTTTTCTAGAAGCTTCTAGAACATTCTAGGAGCGTAGTTTTGGGCCCCATCTGGCCCCCAGCCCTCCAAGGGTCGTCCGATAAGATAAACATTTACAGGAAACTGAGCGTTCACTCGGAATTCCGAGCCTAACGTGCGTCGTTTAAGCGTTCAAAACTTCTAACATGCGTCGTCGAAAATATAAAATTTCCGTACGTAACAATAGTATTCTCCCATTCATTCTCCCAAGGCAAATGTTTTCTGGCAAAAGCCATCCGTCGGTCTTTGTGATTATCTTTTAAAGTTTGCTTTTGAGCAAGGACACGATGGTGATATCCCTGTTCTCGCCATCTACGCCGAACAGTTTCCTGTAAATGTTTATCTTATCGGACGACCCTTGGAGGGCTGGGGGCCAGATGGGGCCCAAAACTACGCTCCTAGAATGTTCTAGAAGCTTCTAGAAAACCTCCCCCCTTAAGACGCGATGGAAATGGCGGGAATCTCGCGCGGGAGATTCCGGTCTTTTTCGGGTATAAATAGGGCGGAAAAACGCCGCGGAAAGCAGATAGTTCCGAGCTTCGGCTCCTTCCAGATAGTTCCGAGCTTCGGCTCCTTCCAGATAGTCCTGAACTTCACATACTCTTTCGGCTCTAGCATTCAATTGCTCAGCCACATAGTCTTAGATCTAAATCATTTTCCTAAATCTCACTCAATTCCTTAAACTCAATCTTGGGACTTAGTCCCTGTACTTTATATTTTAAGACTGCGCCTCACGCATAACTTGTACTAAATTTTAAGAATAAAGGTAAGATAAGTTTGAAAAAGGAAAAGCTCAAAATCTGGAATCTCATCTCGTGTTAAAATTCTTAATCGATCACTTCTAAGATTCGACTCGCAGTTGTCGCTGACAAAGTGCGTGGCAATTGGTTCTGAGCGCTGACGAAGAGTGTGGCGAGCAGATACCCTTGCTGCCGAAAGCGTGGCGATTACGGGGTTGATCCTTGGAAATCATAATTAATTCCCGAAAGTGAATTTGGCCTTTACGCTGCCGATCTGAGCGCTGACGAAGAGTGTGGCGAGCAGAGTGTGGCGAGCAGAGTGTGGCGGATTGGCTTTTGAGCGCTGACGAAGAGTGTGGCGAGCTATAAAATTCATTTTCGAGGATTCGGGTTAGATGACGAAAAAGGGAGGCAGACGAACTCAAATTAAAAGGATTAGGTTCCAGATTAAAAAAGCAGTAATTTCTAACCAAGATCCTCTTCCCCTCCTCCAGCGATTACAACAACTACAAAACGCACCTCCATTTAAACCTATTCCTGTCGACTTCGACATCGATTATCCCCATTATAATCAGATAAATAAAAGTGATCCTCGGTACAAAATTTATAAACTCAGATATCTTTTCGGTCCCGAGTAATACTAACTTTCACACGACTTGTCCAAATCCCTGGTAAATTGCTTAAATGCATTGACCAAAAAACGGACGAACAACAACAGAACGTGACAGAACGTGACACTATTTTCTCTGATAAAAAAGTATTCTCAACGGATGAATCTGGACGTGTGACATTGTGGAGAACAAAAGGCACGAGGTACGATGAGAATAATGTGTATTTCCGCGAACGAAGTGGCCGCATCACATTAGCGTTTTGGGGGTGCATGACCTCGCGCGGCCCTGGACCGTTGGTACGCACCACACCACGAATGAACGGTGCGGAGTATGTAGACATATTGTCTAATGTGATGATGCCATACGTTGCGGAAACATTTCCTGGTGTACCTCGTGTTAATTTTGTTCAAGACAATTCAGGAGTGCATCGATCGAGATTGGTTCAGGATTGGTTGACCACACAACCCAACCTTAAGACGTTGGATTGGCCAGCCAAATCTCCGGATATGAATGTGATCGAAAATATTTAGGGCATAATTGTTCAAGAGTGGAATCCACGAATTCGGCGTACACGCGAGGAACTTGAGCAACACGTTCTTAATGTGTGGGAGGGTTTCCGCGCAAGGCCCGCGTTATTCCAGAACTTGGTGCAATCTATGCCCCAAAGATTAACTGCGGTGATAGAGAACCATGAAAGTGTCACGCGGTATTAATACTATGTGACTTTCCATGGATTATGCATGAATGAATGTTTGATATTGAATGATTGTAGCTTGAACAATCTCGATGAAATATTATAATATAATTTAATAATGTTTCTATATTTTAAAATATAGAAACATTATTAAATTGTAATATAGAATGAATGGAATGAATGAATGAATGAATGAATGAAGGAATGAATGAATGAAGGAATGAATTAATATTGAATGAGAGCGTTCTAAGGTAAAAGCTATCCGAGATAATTTTAAAGATGCCAATTTATGCTTTTTTAAATTTCCACTACCGTCGTTATATGATCGGTCTCCTATATATATTTAAGAGAAGTTCTCACTTCAGGTAAGACACCGTACCTGAAACATATTACTCTTTGAGTAAATTACTTTTTAAAATTCAAAATAGAAAAAGTTTATAAATAATTAAATTGAGCTTATTTTTCTTCTTTTTATAGAGTATATCAGACAATCATACCTATATATGACTGCCTCTTCCTTCCACGGCCACTTACCTTCCTTCGAGCGTCGAGCGCATCCAACGTCCGCGTTGATGCTCGCTATCGGCACGGGTGGATTTGCGAGTCCGAGCGGGCGAACACCGCATCGTGCACCGTCGCGTCGTCCTCTCCCCAACGTTGCCGTCGTCGTCGTCGTCGCCGGCGCCGTTCGTCCGAATGTCTTGGCCGAGCTGAGTGAACGCGTACTCTCCGTCGCGCGGAATGTTGAGCCTACTATGCAACTTGCGGTGTGTGTGCTATCGACGTGGTGATACCAACGAGAGATTGCAGTTATTCATCAACGTAATAATCATATAAATTAGATAAATATAACGATCACATAAATTATATAATGATCATATAAATAATAATTGTTATAATTAATAATATACCAGCCATGCCGTTATCATGATGGTCCGCATGATCGGCGATGAATTCCTCACGAAGGAGCGGGACCGAAAGTACTACGCCGATCACTACGCATGCTGCCCACCGCCTCTCTTCATCATCCTCATCACCCTCGTGAAGCTTGGCTTCTTCACGTATCACACAGTGGCGATGGGTGAGGTGAATCCCTCCGGGTCGATGCCGATCGACAGTGTCTTCATTTACAGACCGGACCGGATTTATTTGCACACATCTCCACAAACTGTTAATTTTCCTACGATAACCGTAATATATAATTGTAATGCATTTGATTGTAGCTGTATTTAAGAATTTAATATGTGATTATGCGACATTGGAACGTGATCGATATACCAATAAATTTCCAAATGTTTGTTTTGACAACGTATTTTCTAGTTTTAATTACTTTTAATTACAGTGTCCTCGAATCGGATCACGCGGGAGTATTAACGGCGATCGGCCGCGAGGCCTCACGCCACTCTGACACGCTTGGCTCTAGAACACCGTGACCGCCGGGGCACGAAGCCCTCGGGGCACGCGCTCCGCCTAACCGAGTAAGTAAGAAAACGATGAAAGTAGTGGTATTTCACCGGCGATGTTGCCATCTCCCACTTATGCTACACCTCTCATGTCTCCTTACAGTGCCAGACTAGAGTCAAGCTCAACAGGGTCTTCTTTCCCCGCTAATTTTTCCAAGCCCGTTCCCTTGGCAGTGGTTTCGCTAGATAGTAGATAGGGACAGTGGGAATCTCGTTAATCCATTCATGGATTAGATATTTAATTATGATAATAATAAGTTGTTATTTATATTTCTATTTAATAAAGTGAAATTTGCAAAGAGTAAGTTCGATTTGCTCCTTCTTCCATGACAGGTTTTTCTTAAGATTATTATTTGCCATTGCATTATTTGCATTTGCACTTAGCACATAATAAAGATAACGCAGTAGCAAATTATACTTACTGGTAAACGCGATACCCTTTTCGCTCGCTGTTAAAACCGTGAAGAAGCTGCATAAATTCTTCTAACGTGTCTATCGAATTTAATCTAGTCGCTAAATCGAGCGATATCTAAAAAATAAATTATTTTAATATATATAATTTATATATATAAAATAGAATGTCTGTATGTATGTATGTATGTATGTATGTATGTATGTATGTATGTTCTTTATACACTCTTAAACTATTCGACCGAATTTTTACCAAAAGTATATAAAATAGGTGTAGAATTTTCCGGGGAGTCTTATAGAGTGTATAGTTTTTCGCTACCGATCTTTTTGAAAACCGGTATCCGAAATTTTTCCAATTTTTCGGGAAATTATTGACCGAATCTTAAAGAGTTGTATATAAAACAGGGGTAGAATTTCCCGGGGAGTGCTATAAACTGTATAGTTTTTCGTTACCGATCTTTTTGGGAATCGGTATCCGAACTGATAAAGGAATTTTTTTCGATTATGGATATTGAAACACAAATAAAGTCGTTTGAAGAAAAACGACTCCCGGGCGAAGCCCGGGTAACCAGCTAGTAGTATATAAAATAAAGAGACACAGTAGTGTGAAAATTATAAAGCACATGCATACTTTACTACCAATCAGATGGCAGTAAATTATGTGTCATATATATCACAATAAGAATTCGAAATTGTACTAATAGCTGGAATTATTAATATAAACAAAATGTTACAAAAATATTTAGAAATAACATAAAAAATTAAAAATTGTCCAAAGACTTTTAGAAATAATAATAATACGTAAAAATAATATAAAACCTTATTTAAAAGTAAACATATTTCTTGCGCTTGATTTGAAACCGATTATTTCGATATTTCAACGTTAACAGAATATGTATTAATTTATACTCACAATATAAAAATAGTTTCAGCTAACTATAATAAATAAATGTAAAGCATACACAGTGAAAAATAATAAGAATCCGATACATGGAATCCGATATATGGAATCTGTGTTCATAATATATTATACCTCAAGTTCTTTAACAACGATAGAAATACATAATATCTTTCAATATTGCGATTGAAATAAGTGATCTACAAAAGTGATAATAAAATATTCATATATCATACATCATATTCCGAAAAATTAATTTACTTAAAATAGACGAAAATATATGCAATGTATAAGATAATAAAGAGTTATGAACAATATTAAATATAATTTTGAAGATTCAACAGAAATACAATTTTTATTCTACAGATAGTAATAACTACTGTTTAGAGATAAAGCTTTTTATTACAAAGCGACGCCATTATTGCATGTCTTTTCTTCAAAGTCTATCAACGATTATAATAAAAATTTATATTGAAATTTAAGTATTCTATTAGCAAATAATACTATTACATAATGTCTACAAAGTATTATATATTCAATTAAAAAAATTTATTCGCTCTATCAAATGTAATAAATCAAAGTACGTTTAGTGCGTTTATAAAAGATATTTTACGAAGGATATTAAACAACACCAAATCTATAATACTATATAAATTATTTGTTAATTACACAACAGTAATATGTCACAGATAATTTTATCAGTAGCTTCTAGACTATTAATAAAATACTAAATATTAAAAAGCGACGCCATTATTTCACGTGCCGGGCCTGGGCGAGGTGAACCGATCGGTGTTCTCGCGCCGGTCCCGGGGATCCGAGCTCGGTCCCGTGCCTTGGCCTCCCGCGGATCTTCCTTGCTGCGAGGCTTCCGTGGCGGCGCGAGCCGTCGTGGTCGTCCTCTTCGGCCGTCATTCAACGCTCAGCTCAGAACTCGTTAAACTCGAAAAATATTAAGACGTATTAGAAATAATTAAAAATGAATAAAATATTATTTACAAAACGGTGATAATAAATAAAAATAATATTATTTGAAAAATTATGCAGATAATTATATGTCTTGCGTCACATTTGATATTTTTGATTGATCAGATCAATTGGTCACTTTCATTTCTCCCAAATCGGTTTGTAAAAATAAGTACGGCCTCTTTAAGATTATTTTTACGCTTTTCTATCAGCTTTATAATGCTTGACAAAGTATTTGGATCTTGATTGAAATAAGTTTCTGCGAATCTGTTCACCTTGGACAATTGTTCGTTAGAAAAAACATTCTGAATGATATTATTTATCGTTCAACCTGCAGGTGGTCGTGGGACTTTCCTTGGAAATGGTTCACGAAAGCCATGAATAGATGTATCCACTCATGCTCATCCACTTGTAAACACGCAGAAGAGAGTGCCATAAACGTTTGCGCAAGGAGACAGTTCCTCGTTTCTTTATATTATCTGCAAGAATATATATGATGGTTACTACAGTCTGCATCTTTGTAAAGCAAATCATATCTGAGTTATAATTATAAATATAGAATATTTGTTGCAAAATAAAATTTTCTCCCATTCCAGTCCTTTGGCAAAATTCTACAACGTATAGAAATAGATAACAAATAATTTAAGACTTGAAAGTTATTGGAATTACTCTATATATTTTTTTTTTAATTTAAATATTTTAATTTAAATAAATATATTTATTTATTTGTTTACTTATTTAATTATTTATTTAAATTAAAATATCGTAAAAAGTATAACGTTATATAAGATGTCTTGTTCCTACTTGTTATCAGATGTTACGCTGTAAGATGTCTTTCACTATGTATACACCCTGTATGTGTTCTTTTGACAGCTGTCTTAACCTCTCACTGCAGCTCACTGCTGGTCACGGCTGCTCCCTAGACGCAGTGGCTCGCAGTCTCGAAATATTCGTGCGTTCCAAAACCCATCCAAAAAAAGTGTTGCAACCTTTCCGTGAACGACTGTACATATATGCAAATCTATAATCAATTAACTTTAGTTATCACTTCATTTACAATTATGATGAATTCACTCGCAACATAAATCCTTCCAAGATTATCTCGCATCCAATATTCCTTATTCCTTAAGCCTGAAATAAAATAAATCAAGGAAGATACATTAAAATTTACATATCCGTACGTAATAATAAGAATATAAAGCAGAATTAAAATACTTAGCTTTATTAATTCAGGTGAATTGTAGTACTGATCGCCGCTAACTCCTATTACCTATAACAATAACGAAATATATTAATCAATGCACTCTTATAAAATAAAAATATCGTTACATGACCGATAAATAGTTATCTTGCTTAAAATAAGACAAGTTATTTCTTTACAGAACTAAGTAAAATGTCACCGACAAGACTCATGCTAGAAGCGAAAAGACTACGCAGCAAATACTTGAACATATTTAAAAGAAAATAATGAAAGGGAAAACAAAAATATATATGTAGAAAATTCAAACTAGATTACATGATAGGACGTAGTGATACTAAAAATATAAAATTAACTTAACTTTCAAGCTTATCCTTATCATACCCGTCCAATGAAATCACAGTGACAACGATGCAACAAGACCTGTAACAGAATAAGAATAAATATGGAAACAAATAATTAATCACATACAATAATTATATTCTATATAACATAACCATAAATAATACTTAGGGGAGACCGGGGCCTAACCGTCGCCGGGGTTGAACCGTCAAATCAAATATCTCGGAACCTGTATATTGTGCGAACTCGCTATTAACATTGTAAACGCTGCTTATGGTACCCATGTGACCAACGGAGTTTCGGCAGGTTACCTGCCGTGTTATGATTTTTACGAGGGCAAACGTGTTTTCGGAAGGTGAAAGTTACATTTTCTGCGCGTGGAAATTTTGTAATATCTGCAATAATATTTGCTCTCCAAATCTCGAGGTACGTGATTATAAAGAGTAATGCATGCTGAACACGAATCCAGTGTAGTTTTTTCATTATCGTTGATGTCTAATATTTCGTGGGCGATCAAACCTGAAACTTGTGTTTGGGGTTAATCCGTCAGTAAGCAGTCCGGGTGCATTTCCAAGGCATTTCCGGGCATTTCCAGGCTCACTGCATATGGAATATGGATGAGACGGGAATTACAACCGTTCAGACACCGAATAGAGTCATCGGACGTCGAGGAGTGAAACAAGTCGGGCGAGTGACTTCTGCGGAAAGAGGAACCCTCGTAACTATTTTTTAATAACGTTTCGCATAAAAATTTTAAATAAATTTTTATATTTTTCTCTTAAAAAACAATTATTAAGATGTATCCTATCATTTTTCAGGATTAGATGTACGTATATGTATTGAAAATGCAGTGTGACGGTTAAACCCCGGCATTTTTTAGATTTCAATTTTTTCACCGTTGTCGTTTTTGCTCTATACCGGTTAAACAAAGCGACGTAGATAAAAATTTCCTATATAAATTTTGTAGCTAAAGGTTCACTCTTTACAGTGGTATACCACATTTAACTAAAATTATTTATTTTCTTGTTAAAAATCGGCACCGAAAAAAAACTGACGGTTAGGCCCCGGTCTCCCCTACATAAAAAGTTCGGGGACCGAACTTCCCTAAGGAGGGAGATGTCACGTCTCACGGTGCACCACCGGTAGATTTTCGCCACATAAAATTTTTCTTCTCCACCGCCTTTGTTGCACAGTACCTGAAAACAATATAATAAATATAATATCACCCTTTAACCAAACTGTCACAACACCAAGCAGCTGACACATAACGAACGCGTTCATAAAGCAGTTAATGACCGCCTTAAGACGCCTCTCCAAGCTTAAGCCACATTTTCATAAATCACACTATAAACTTTTGGACAATTACTTGTTAAAAGTCCCCAGAATCAATAAAGTTAATTAGAGATTGCTATTCATTGCTTATACAAGCTTTATAAGGTCCTTTATGCAATATAAATTCAGTTTGACTCGTGGATCTAACGGAAATAAACGTATGTTCCATATGGATAAATTAATAAAATCAAAATAAAAAATAAATCAATTGATCAGAGGTAAACCAACTATAAGAGCATAACCTTTGGTGCCTAAAGGACATTATCACGCCAAAATAATAATTACTTTATTAGAGTTTTTCAAACATGATTATTATAAATAATTAAAATATGTTATTAACAGACCTAACTAATATAACCATCGGAACCGTCATGAAAGGTCAAATAACTTTTGTTTATAAATTATTCTTATATCTCTCAAAATAAACTAATTAACAATAAATTTATCATAAAATTAATATTAAAAATAATCAATAAAACCACTACAGTCACTCAGCAGAGCATGTCAAGTAACCCCACAAAAACCATCACTTCATATCTCTTCTCAATTTCGAGATATAATTAAAACTTACAGAAATTCATAAAATACAAAAATTTTAAACACCCTAAAATAAAGCCCTCGATTGCTTGAATGCAACAAAAGAAACCCCATCTCTCTATCTCTTACCGTTCTCTAGTTATAAATTATTAAAGTTTTATGTCCACCATTTTGAACTTCTTACCATTTAAACTTAGGAAGACCAAATCACTTTTACATTAATATTCTTGACCTTTATACATTTTGGCTATGAAATATTTCATTTTGAAACAAAAATTTTGACACCCATATATTATGCAAAAACTGGAATCCTCCATGTCCCTAAATGTCAATAGTGTTAACCCCGATTTTCTATCTAAATTAATTAAATATGGGCGCTACTACTTATATCTAGACGGTATTCTACCTTAGTCTGCTACTGGTGCGTGAGTAGGAGTTGGCCCAATAATCGTGAATCGCAAAGGAGGATAGAAACGGAGGCGACACAATTTATATATCTGGTATAAACAGAGTATATTTACATATTTACAAGTGTTTATTGTGTCAGTGTCTTTATTCTCATTTTGCTTGAAAATGATTTTGCCTCCTCTTAGTTTGGTCTGTTTGGCTAGCGTCTCGCGCTGTGAGCCGGGCGACTGTGCGCCGTGAGAGTCGGCAAGCGTCTAGCGCTGTAGCCGGGAGACTCGCGCCGTAGGTGTCAGCAAGCGTCTCGCGCTGTAGCTGGGCGACTCGCGCCGTGGAAATCGGCAAGCGTCTAGCGCTGTAGCCGGGCGACTCGCACCGTGGATTTCGGCAAGCGACTAGCGCTGAAGCCGGGCGACTCGCGCCGTTGGTGGCTTGGCGACTCGCGCCGTATGCCAGGCGACCGTGCGCCGTGGAAGTCGACTAGCGTCTGAAAATATCTGATTCGGTCCCGTAGGGGGTCTCCCTTTATACTAATCGATGCGGAATTTTGACCGTGAGAGAATGCGCGGGCGATGCGACGCCTAGCGGCGTTGCCGCGAACTGCCGGTAATGCAGGCGCCGTGCGAGCGTGCACCAATGGTGGCGCATGCCGCCACATAAATTAATAAATGAGATTGAAAATTGAATATTCGCTTCATATAAATCCGAGAGAGACAGACTTATGCCATGAACGTAAAGAAAAGGATAGTTTAATACATCTTCCTTGTGAATTAAATTGGCATATGATTCCTATATGAAAGACGAGGATAGTTTAATACCTGCCTCATGCAAATTCACAATGAGTAAGACGAGGATAGCATATAGACTCGTAATAAATTAAAATAAAAATGAAAACAAATAGATGGAGATAAAATAATTATAGAAACATATTCTCTTATGCCCATAAAAAATTATCACACTAAAATAACAATTACTTTATTATTATCTTTCAAGAACCATTGTTATAAATAATAATAAACAAATTATTAGCCATGTCAACAAGCAGTTTTAACCTATACTTCAGATCGCATACAACAACTTTTATACAAGTCAAAACCTTGTTACTCCATTAATAAAAGCCATATAAAACTTTAAAGAACATTACAGGGTCGCATTGCGATATATTTTAATCTGGTAGAAAATTTCCCTTAGATCTGGCAACCGCCTGGCATCAGCCAGGCTGGCTGATAGCCGGAGAAATAGGGTCGCAAGTAAAGAAGACCCAACCTCCCCAAAAAAAGAGGAACGGGGGACAGTCTCCCGGAAGGCCGGATCCAGTGAGCGGATGGAGGTGGAGCCTCCACCGTGGAGGTCCTCCCACCCGCGAAAGAGGTGGAGGCCCTCTTGCCCGCGAAGGAGGCGAGCAGAGAGGCGGGAGAAACCTCCCTAATCGCGATGGAGACAGCGGAAAAGGTGGGGAACACCGCCCCACTAAACGCAGAGAAGGATAGGGTGGAGGACTCTGTGGGGTACATGTAATGTCTCTACGAGTCCTCCAGACCAACCTGAACCACGCCCGCGCAGCCCAGGATCTATTCTGCCAAGCTTTGGCGGAGCGCGGGTGTGGTTTGGGGATCGCGGCGGAGCCCTATTGTGTTCCGGAAGATCACCCCTGCTGGGCGAAGGACGACGCGGGCTCCATCGCGATTACATGGAGGAAGTTACCTACGTCCCCCCCGTGCACCCCCAAGGGGTCCGGGAGGGGGTATGTGGTGGTGGAATGGGGGTCCATCTCCGTAATAGGGGTGTACGCCCCTCCAAGCTGGACTCCCTCCGAATACGAGCGACTACTTTCAGAGTTGGAAGATTGCGTTCGCGGATGCTCGTCTGGCCGGGTCATGGTCGCGGGGGACTTTAACGCGCATTCGGCGCTGTGGGGTCCCCCGCGGACCGACTGGAGGGGCCGCACCACAGAGACGTGGGCGACGGGTCTCGGCCTGTACCTGGTGAACTCGGGCCGGAAGAGCACGTATGTGCGGCGGCAGGGGCAGTCAGTGGTGGATCTCACGTGGGCCACCCCCTCTGTCGCCCACGAGATACGCGGATGGAGGGTGGTTACGGACCAAGAGACGTTGTCTGATCATCTTTACATCGAGATGACGGTCCGTGCCACCCCTCCGGAAGTGCTTACCCGCCGCCGCACAGTGGTTCCAAATCCCAAAAACCTGGTCAAAATATGAAAGCGGTTTTCAATTTGTACGAAATTTGGTAACGGGGGGTTTTTGAGGTCGCTGATTACGAATCCAAGATCAAAATGACAAATAAAAATGGCGGATCCAATATGGCGAACATGAATGTTAAAAAAGACGTTTAAAAAACGAAAATAAATACATTTTTTGTCATGACGGTTAATTATAAATTAGTAATAAAATAAAGTTAATAAATATCAAGAATAGAACAAAAAATTTATGTTTAAATAATTATAAATAGTTCTTTTTTATTTACTGTAAATTTAAAATTTAGAAAATTATTAGTAGAAGCTGAAATAAAAAGTAAAAGATGTATAATAAATATGCATTTATCAAAATAAGTTTAATAATAATAAACTAAGTATAGGCTCTCCTGAATAAATCAAATAAAGTAAAGTGAGAGAGACAATCGGAACCACGCGCGGTAATTAATGCGCAATCAAAATATAGTCAATAGGATAAAATATATTAGTTAATACATATTTGGACGTTTCGACACTTTCTTTGTGTCATCTTCAGCGTGTAAACAAAATTAAAATACATGAAAATTTCAGACGATATAAATTACAGTCAAACGCGATAAAATAATATAGTCGATCAGTAGAAAAGCGCAGTCAAATCAATGAAATAAAAATCATACGAATGTTCGGTAATCTGTCAGGCTGTGGATATGCCAGTATGCAATTGCTCCAAATCGATCGCATCTTCGAGGCTTAACTCCCTTAAGAGTTGGAAGACCAGGAAGAAAGGAGAAATTCAAATTCGATTGTCCTTTGGAGCATTACAGACCAGTAAGTCGCAGTGTTAAAATGTACCTGTCACTCTGACGTATCGTGAGTCAGTGAGTCAAGTTTAATAAAATTATTAAATAAAAAATGTATAATGTAAATTATTAATCAAAGTCTTCGTCTGTTGAATCATCATTAGTGTCATAGTCAGTTGACTGTGCTGTGGAAACATTAGAGGCTTCATCACTCGTTTCAACGTATGGTGGAATTAATAACTGCACTGCTTCTGACGACAATGATTTTATTTTTTTATGGTAATTTTCTTATACTTGATATAAATGGATCTGATGCTACCAAGAGTCGTAAAAAAACATCTTCCATTGTGTTTATTCTACTATTTTTTCTTAAAAAGTCTTCTCGAAACCGTTTAATATATTTGTTTGTAGATTCTTGAGCATCTTCTGCCATTTGTCCGATCGGCAATAAAGAAGAAGATATCATTTCTGTGCCATGAATTAAAAGTTTGTGTACTGAAGTTGGCATATAGTACCATGGATACCAGTTGTACAAATTTACGAGCTGTTTCTATTGAGTACTCTCGAAATTTAGTTAAATTGATTTCATGGCCACTTGAAATTGCTTGTAATATTATATAAAATCGTTTAATTAAATCTTCATCAACTCCTGTTATACAGGCGGAAATGGTGGAATTTTCAAAGAATCGTCGAGCAGTATTTCCGTCGTTTGTAGTACCAAAACCAGGCTTTGGTTGATCGATGATAAGTCCCAGTTGCAAAAAAAAATTTTTTTTTATATTGTTTATTCGAGTCCGCGTTTTTTCTTTCTCCTCAGCAGTGCGCGCTTGCCATTTTTTTATGTCGAGTTTGTATGACAAATGTAAGCAGCACTCGAAAAACCGTATCCATGCATGAAGCGTAGATAATCCAAACTGCAAATTATCTTCTATCACTTTTTTTTGTAAAATTGCATCAATATCATTGAAGTTTTTATGTCTGTGAAGTTGGCCCCCCTTTTTCAAAATTCGGAACTGTTTATTAGAGTTCTGGATTCCCCAGCAAGAGTTTTAGAGTTCTCTATGATTTTTAAAAAGAGTTCCGTCATTTAAAGTGGTGAAAACACCATTTTAAAAATGGGGGGGCTAACTTCACGGCGCCCCCCATTTTTGAAAAAATGAATTTTTTATGGCAGTTTCGGATAGATTTCGATGAGTTCTAGAGTTCCCTATAGGTTTTAAAAAAAGTTCCGTTCAAATAAGCCCAAAAATCGATGTCAAAGTTGAACAAAAAATTTACAATTTTTTAAAAAAATCAATTTTTTATGGTAGATTCAGAAAGATTTCGACGAGTTCTAGAGTTCCCTATAGGTTTTATAACGCTACGACCAATATTTCAAAAGTTACAGCCCTTCAAAGTGCCACACCTCGAAAATTTTTTAAGTCCCAAGGGGTAATTTTTTTTTTCGGAAATCGGCAGTTCTCGCGGGAGTTCTGGTGGCCCCCCGAAGAGTTCTATCGAAAACTATTAGGGTCCAAAGCGCTCCGACCAATATTTTAAAAGTTACAGCCCTTCAAAGGGTCACCCCTAAAATTAAAAAATTATTTTACCGGAGTTCTGGCGGGAGTTCTGGTGGCCCCCCGAAGAGTTCTATCGAAAACTATCAGGGTTCAAAGCGCTCCGACCAATATTTCAAAAGTTACAGCCCTTCAAAGGGTCACCCCTAAAATTAAAAAATTATTTTACCGGAGTTCTGGCGGGAGTTCTGGTGGCCCCCCGAAGAGTTCTATCGAAAACTATCAGGGTTCAAAGCGCTCCGACCAATATTTCAAAAGTTACAGCCTTCAAAGGGTCACCCCTAAAATTAAAAAATTATTTTACCGGAGTTCTGGCGGGAGTTCTGGTGGCCCCCCGAAGAGTTCTATCGAAAACTATCAGGGTCCAAAGCGCTCCGACCAATATTTCAAAAGTTACAGCCCTTCAAAGGGTCACCCCTAAAATTAAAAAATTATTTTACCGGAGTTCTGGCGGGAGTTCTGGTGGCCCCCGAAGAGTTCTATCGAAAACTATCAGGATTCCAAGGCGCTCCGACCAATATTTTAAAAGTTACAGCCCTTCAAAGGGTCACCCCTAAAATTAAAAAATTATTTTACCGGAGTTCTGGCGGGAGTTCTGGTGGCCCCCCGAAGAGTTCTATCGAAAACTATCAGGGTTCAAAGCGCTCCGACCAATATTTCAAAAGTTACAGCCCTTCAAAGGGTCACCCCTAAAATTAAAAAATTATTTTACCGGAGTTCTGGCGGGATTTCTGGTGGCCCCCCGAAAAGTTCTATCGAAAACTATCAGGATCCAAAGCGCTCCGACCAATATTTCAAAAGTTACAGCCCTTCAAAGGGTCACCCCTAAAATTAAAAAATTATTTTACCGGAGTTCTGGCGGGAGTTCTGGTGGCCCCCCGAAGAGTTCTATCGAAAACTATCAGGGTCCAAAGCGCTCCGACCAATATTTCAAAAGTTACAGCCCTTCAAAGGATCACCTTTAAAATTAAAAAAATTTTTACCGGAGTTCTGGCGGGAGTTCTGGTGCCCCCCCGAAGAGTTCTATCGAAAACTATCAGGGTCCGAAGCGATCCGACCAATATTTCAAAAGTTACAGCCCTTCAAAGTGCCACCCCTAAAATTAAAAAATTATTTTACCGGAGTTCTGATCGGAGTTCTGGTCGCCCCCCGAAGAGTTCTATCGAAAACTATCAGGGTCCGAAACGATTCGACCAGTATTTCAAAAGTTACAGCCCTTCAAAGGGTCACCCCTAAAATTAAAAAATTATTTTACCGGAGTTCTGGCGGGAGTTCTGGTGGCCCCCCGAAGAGTTCTATCGAAAACTATCAGGGTCCAAAGCGCTCCGACCAATATTTCAAAAGTTACAGCCCTTCAAAGGGTCACCCCTAAAATTAAAAAATTATTTTACCGGAGTTCTGGCGGGAGTTCTGGTGGCCCCCCGAAGAGTTCTATCGAAAACTATCAGGGTTCAAAGCGCTCCGACCAATATTTTAAAAGTTACAGCCCTTCAAAGGGTCACCCCTAAAATTAAAAAATTATTTTACCGGAGTTCTGGCGGGAGTTCTGGTGGCCCCCCGAAAAGTTCTATCGAAAACTATCAGGGTTCAAAGCGCTCCGACCAATATTTTAAAAGTTACAGCCCTTCAAAGGGTCACCCCTAAAATTAAAAAATTATTTTACCGGAGTTCTGGCGGGAGTTCTGGTGGCCCCCCGAAAAGTTCTATCGAAAACTATCAGGGTCCAAAGCGCTCCGACCAATATTTCAAAAGTTACAGCCCTTCAAAGTGCCACCCCTAAAATTAAAAAATTATTTTACCGGAGTTCTGATCGGAGTTCTGGTGGCCCCCCGAAGAGTTCTATCGAAAACTATCAGGGTCCAAAGCGCTCCGACCAATATTTCAAAAGTTACAGCCCTTCAAAGGGTCACCCCTAAAATTAAAAAATTATTTTACCGGAGTTCTGGGGGGAGTTCTGGTGGCCCCCGAAGAGTTCTATCGAAAACTATCAGGTTCCAAGGCGCTCCGACCAATATTTTAAAAGTTACAGCCCTTCAAAGGGTCACCCCTAAAATTAAAAAATTATTTTACCGGAGTTTTGGCGGGAGTTCTGGTGGCCCCCCGAAGAGTTCTATCGAAAACTATCAGGGTTCAAAGCGCTCCGACCAATATTTTAAAAGTTACAGCCCTTCAAAGGGTCACCCCTAAAATTAAAAAATTATTTTACCGGAGTTCTGGCGGGAGTTTTGGTGGCCCCCCGAAAAGTTCTATCGAAAACTATCAGGGTCTAAAGCGCTCCGACCAATATTTCAAAAGTTACAGCCCTTCAAAGGGTCACCCCTAAAATTAAAAAATTTCTTTACCGGAGTTCTGGCGGGAGTTCTGGTGGCCCCCCGAAGAGTTCTATCGAAAACTATCAGGGTCCGAAACGATTCGACCAGTATTTCAAAAGTTACAACCCTTCAAAGTGCGCACCTCGAAAATTTTCTAAGTCCCAAAGGGTAATTTTTTTTTTCGGAAATCGGCAGTTTTCGCGGGAGTTCTGGTGGCCCCCCGAAGAGTTCTATCGAAAACTATCAGGGTCCGAAGCGATTCGACCAATATTTCAAAAGTTACAGCCCTTCAAAGTGCCACCCCTAAAATTAAAAAATTATTTTACCGGAGTTCTGATCGGAGTTCTGGTCGCCCCCCTAAGAGTTCTATCGAAAACTATAAGGGTCCAAAACGATCCAACCAATATTTCAAAAGTTACAGCCCTTCGAAGTGCCACACTTCGAAAATTTTCTAAGTCCCGAAGGGTAATTTTTTTTTCGGAAATCGGCAGTTCTCGCGGAAGTTCTGGTCGTTTTCCGAAGAGTTCTATCAATATTTCTTATGATGAAAAGCGCTGCAATCAATATTTTAAGAGATACATCTACTCTAAGAACGCACTTAAAAAAATTTTTGCTTATCTTTATATAGAGGGGCAAAAATGGTAATTAACTCGAGCTTGATATTGCTTTACGCTAGCATACGTGCACATGTATGATAAATCCAACCTAAGTGGTAGCTTTATTTCTTCTTCACAAAATTATATTACCTAACTTAAATCAAGTGACATGTATTTAAAAAAAATATATAAAATCTTTAAATTAAATTGCGCGAATTGCAAAGAAAATATGTATATTATTTTGAAAAGTAATTGTTGTGCAACTATTTAAAAAAAATAATCCCAAGTGGTACTTTTGTGTTCCTATTCAAGGGTCTTTTTATTCCAACCCAAGTGATAATAGCTTCTTAAATCTCTTTAACAAATTTTTTATATTACAAAGAATCATTTTAATTATAAAGAATTAAGAAAGTAACAGTACAAAATAATAATATTTAATTAAAACAAAATAAATAAATTTTTCTTGTAAAACTTGGCGCTGATACATTTTGAAATTTAAACATTAAAATTTAAACATTAGTACTAAGATTTTTGATTAAATAAAGAAAAAATAAATATAATTTAGAGAAGAATGGGAATAAAAAAGCAGCGCCAAGTATTTTTACAAGAAAAATTTATTTATTTTGTTTTAATTAAATATTTTTATTTGGTATTGTTACTTTTTTAATTCTTTATAATTAAACTAATTCCATGTAATATTAAAAATTTGTTACAGAGAATTAAGAAGCTATTACCACTTGGGTTGGAATAGGAAGACCCTTGAATAGGAACACAAAGCTACCACTTGGGTTTTATTTTTTTAAAGTAGTTGCACAACAATTATTTTTTAAAGCAACATACATATTCTCTTTGCAATTGATGCAATTTACGTAATTTAAAGATTTTATATCTTTTTTTTAAATACATGTTACTTGAGTTAAGTTAGGTAATATAATTTTGTGAAGAAGAAATATAACTACCACTTAGGTTGGATTTTTGAATTTACAAAATATATTACGTGTACTTGGCGCCTTTTTTTATCTTTTTTGAAAAAGGTAATTTTATACTGATATCACCCATTTTGTAGTGTTAAGCAAGGATCTGTAAAAAATTATTTTTAATTTTTTTGATTTCACGAAATTAGCAATAACAACAAATTAAATTTTTATTGAATTAGCAAATTAGTAATTAGTTACAAATATTACTATTTACATAAAAATTAATAATATTTAAGTAAAAGTATTATACACTTCTCACAAAAATTTAAGGGACACTAAATTTATCTTTAAAAATAGGCAAAATTCAAGCAGCTGTAACTTTGTTAAATATAAACAAAATTTAAATTTAAAGCTTAAAGCCTCTACTTTTGAAAGGTTACTATTATTTTTTAGTTTCTGTGAGTTAGGTAACTTTTGCATGTAGAAAACTGCAAGCTGTACAATATAGAAAATTTTTCTTTCACTTTGTGGGCCTGTTATGTGCACAAAAAGAAATTGTGAAAATTTTTAACTTTCTAATGTAAAAGCTTGAAGTTTTTCTTGCAAAATTTTCTTTAAAAAATGTTTCTACGTTTCTGCATTGTTCTATACAACTGTTTTCTGGGTCAAAATAAAAATAAGAAAAATCGCTAATGTTTACATTATATTCATCAATTTGTATCATATCTACATGTTATTTAAAAAAATTTGGCAAATATACCGTTTAATAGAGCAAAGTTTCAGCTTTAAGAATGTTTTTTCAATTGCGATACGATGATTTCTAAGGGAGTTATGAGCAATCAAAGTCAAAATGCTCATTTCTTATTCAATCCGCAATAAATTAGTATTAATAAATCGTAGAAACATTTTTAAAAAAAGATTTTGCAAGGAAAACTTCAAACTTTTACGTTAGAAAGTTAAAAATTTTTACAAATTTTTTTTGTGAACGTGACAGGCTCACAAAGTGAGAGGAAAATTTTCTATTTTGTCCAGTTTGTAGTTTTCTATTTGTAAAAATTACCAAACTCACAGAAATTAAAAAATAATAATAACCCTTTGAAAGTAGAAATTTCAAGCTTTAAAATCCTTTTTTAAAATTTAAATTTTGTTCATTTTTAACAAAGTTACAGCTACTTGAATTTCGTCTATTTTTAAAAATAAAGTGTTTCTTTATATGATAAATGTATAAAAGTAAAATATTAAAAATAAGAAGCAATTATTATATAATTGTATGCGATAAGTATATAAAGAAATAAAAGTTAAAAAGAAACTATTCTTTACATAATTTTAAAGAGGAACGCTGAGGCTGAGTTGAGGCCAGACTAGAGTCAAGCTCAACAGGGTCTTCTTTCCCCGCTAATTTTTCCAAGCCCGTTCCCTTGGCAGTGGTTTCGCTAGATAGTAGATAGGGACAGTGGGAATCTCGTTAATCCATTCATGCGCGTCACTAATTAGATGACGAGGCATTTGGCTATTTGTTTCGTTAAAGGCAAAACGACTGCAATATCAGTCATTTCAAACCTACAACGATATTGCAAGGTGGTTTGCTGTCGGTGTTGCAGCGGACACCCTGGAAGTGCTTGAAAGGAGCTGTCTAGCAGCTCTCACTCTACTACTCATGCACACACACATTCTTACTACTAGTCCGCTGATGCGGAGGCACCCAACTCTACGTGCCATTCCGATGTGCACCACTAATCGCGGTAACGTTCCGCCCTGGCATATAACGGGTTGTTATGCCGTTAAAGCGTTTCCAGTTTAGCCATGAGCCCCAGAGGACCCGAGTCGTAAGCGTACGCAGCTGGGCAGGTGTTAGGCCCAAACTACGCAGCTCACCCCCGCTCCTAGGGCTCCAGACACCTCGCCATGAGATCGTAATGGCGGTGAAACGGACATTATCACGCGGCACCCCTGTGCGCTCCGCCACCCGGTCCACCAGATCATCACAAGATCGGTACTTCTCCACCTTGCGGTCATGCGACACCTCCAACGCAGTTTCACTGGAAACCACCTGCGCGTCAACGACCACTGCCTCATCATCCTTAACAATGGTCAGGTCGGGCCGCCTCAGGCCGGCAGAGGTCGAATAGGCTAACTCCGCATCGACATGCCATCCCTTCTGCTGTAAGAAGCCACCGACTCAACGGCAAAGGTCGTTATGCCGTAGGATTCTCCCTCCGTGCGTTCTGAAGCAACGCTGAACGCAGTGAGCCGGCGTCTCGATATCGGGACAACCCGCACGACAACAAACCTCGCGCCCATCACGACCTCGGGAGACTCTCGCTCTAGACGGAATACAGTTGGCCCGTATGTGATGATAGTGCACGTAGTCGGCTCCGGGAATGAGGTCGGCTCCCGCCGACACCCAGTGGGAGCTCAGTTTCGATGTTTCCACCTCCCTGAGCCCGTTCCCGTCACACGACTCGCGCAACCAGGCAGCACACTGTTGTCTGAGCTCAGCGGTCGTTTGCACCCTATTACCCCGGATGCGCATCTGGTTCTCACACCAGACCAGCCGCCTAGCCACAAAAGTGGTTTCGGCGGCGGCGCGCGCCGCGGGTAGAGTACTGCGACACAACCGCTGCAGTCGGTCGAACTTCAGAATAGGGATTAAAGTCTTGAGTAGAGGCACACCAAGCCCGCCACTCTGTATCGGCGCATGAAAATATCCAGCAGGAACATCATGGGGAAAACGTAACCACCGTCTAATGGCTTTGCGCACCAAAATATCAACACCCCTCAACGTTTTGGCCGTGACTGTTCCCACTATCCAACGGTGATAATACCGTGGTAGAAGAAAGTCACGCAAGAGCCTCAGCCGCTGTTGCGGCTTCAGAGGCGCTTTCGTGAGTTGCTCGATGGACTGAGCTAGGGGTGGATCATTGGCAAATTCCCTAGCACCTTCGTACATGCAGCCCAGGTACGCCCAGATATCGACAGGGGATCTTTGCGGGATCAACACTCCCCCCAAGGTGAAGTACGGTGTTGTGTCAATCTTCACCTTCTTGTCCCTACCGGACGCCACCATGGACAGCACTCCTGTTTTCTTAGCGTTGATAGTTAATCCATTCCGCGCAAAGGCAGCCTGAAGCCGTGTCAGGTTCTCCTGCAGACCAGACCTGGTAGAGGCAAGGAGCACAATGTCGTCTGCGTAGCCCAAGGCGCTGATCAGCTCATCCCCCATCTGATAGCCAACATTCTCCGAAAGAATAGCTAGTGCTCTATCTACGACCAGATTGAACAGTAGCGGCGATAAAGGATCACCCTGTCTTACGCCACGGCCGATCTTGATGGCCGACACTCCACTGGTGCTGGATCCTAACACCGTTTGCGCATCCGAATAGACGGCCCTGATATACTCTCTAAACTCCCAAGGGAGGTCCAGTTCTTCGAGAGTCTTATGTATGGCTGGGTGCGAGACCGTGTCAAATGCCTTTGACACGTCAACGCACGCCAGATGTAACGTTCGACACCGCCTCCGGACATCGCCGAGCACGGCCGACAGGACTGTGATGTTCTCACACACCCCATCGACCGGTCGGAAACCCCTTTGGCGAGTGTCGAACACGTTCAGGGCCGCTAATCGCTTAGCGAGAATTTTGTGGAAGTGTCTTATCACAACTGATCCTATGCTGAGAGGTCTGTAGTCCGCCGGTGCTGGCCGGTCGGACGCGCCCCCTTTCTCCAGGAATACAGTTTTTGTTGTGGCGATCGACGAGGGCGCCTTTCTTGCCAGGAGCAGCAGATTGAACAGAAGCGCACGGAGAACAAGCGGAACCGCGTTCCACATCCTCGGCGTAATCTGGTCCAATCCGGGCGCCGGGCGCTTAAGAAAGTCATAGTTACTCCCGCCGTTTACCCGCGCTTGATTGAATTTCTTCACGTTGACATTCAGAGCACTGGGCAGAAATCACATTGCGTCAACACCCGCGAGGGCCATCGCAATGCTTTGTTTTAATTAGACAGTCGGATTCCCCTAGTCCGTGCCAGTTCTGAGCTGAGCGTTGAATGGCGGCCGAAGAGGACGACCACGACGGCTCGCGCCGCCACGGAAGCCTCGCAGCAAGGAAGATCCGCGGGAGGCCAAGGCACGGGACCGAGCTCGGATCCCCGGGACCGGCGCGAGAACGCCGATCGGTTCACCTCGCCCAGGCCCCGCTTTGGACCCTGATAGTTTTCGATAGAACTCTTCGGGGGGCCACCAGAACTCCCGCCAGAACTCCGGTAAAATAATTTTTTAATTTTAGGGGTGACCCTTTGAAAGACTGTAACTTTTGAAATATTGGTCGGAGCGCTTTGGACCCTGATAGTTTTCGATAGAACTCTTCGGGGGGCCACCAGAACTCCCGCGAAAACTCCGGTTAAAAAATTTTTTAAATTTAGGGGTGACCCTTTGAAGGGCTGTAACTTTTGAAATACTGGTCGAATCGTTTCGGACCCTGATAGTTTTCGATAGAACTCTTCGGGGGGCCACCAGAACTCCCGCCAGAACTCCGGTAAAATAATTTTTTAATTTTAGGGGTGACCCTTTGAAGGGCTGTAACTTTTGAAATATTGGTCGGAGCGCTTTGGACCCTGATAGTTTTCGATAGAACTCTTCGGGGGGCCACCAGAACTCCCGCCAGAACTCCGGTAAAATAATTTTTTAATTTTAGGGGTGACCCTTTGAAGGGCTGTAACTTTTGAAATATGGTCGAGCGCTTTCGGACCCTGATAGTTTTCGATAGAACTCTTCGGGGGGCCACCAGAACTCCCGCCAGAACTCCGGTAAAATAATTTTTTAATTTTAGGGGTGACCCTTTGAAGGGCTGTAACTTTTAAAATATTGGTCGGAGCGCTTTGAACCCTGATAGATTTCGATAGAACTCTTCGGGGGGCCACCAGAACTCACGCCAGAACTCCGGTAAAGAAATTTTTTAATTTTAGGGGTGGCACTTTGAAGGGCTGTAACTTTTGAAATATTGGTCGGATCGCTTCGGACCCTGATAGTTTTCGATAGAACTCTTCGGGGGGCCACCAGAACTCCCGCCAGAACTTCGGTAAAGAAATTTTTTAATTTTAGGGGTGACCCTTTGAAGGGCTGTAACTTTTGAAATATTGGTCGGAGCGCTTTGGACCCTGATAGTTTTCGATAGAACTCTTCGGGGGGCCACCAGAACTCTCGCCAGAACTCCGGTAAAATAATTTTTTAATTTTAGGGGTGACCCTTTGAAGGGCTGTAACTTTTGAAATATTGGTCGGAGCGCTTTGGATCCCGATAGTTTTCGATAGAACTCTTCGGGGGGCCACCAGAACTTCCGCGAGAACTGCCGATTTCCGAAAAAAAAAAAATTACTCCTTGGACTTGGAAAATTTTCGAGGTGCGCACTTTGAAGAGCTGTAACTTTTGAAATACTGGTCGGATCGTTTCGGACCCTGATAGTTTTCGATAGAACTCTTCGGGGGGCCACCAGAACTCCCGCCAGAACTCTGGTAAAATAATTTTTTAATTTTAGGGGTGATCCTTTGAAGGGCTGTAACTTTTGAAATATTGGTCGGAGCGCTTTGGACCCTGATAGTTTTCGATAGAACTCTTCGCGGGGCCACCAGAACTCCAGCCAGAACTCCGGTAAAATAATTTTTTAAATTTAGGGGTGACCCTTTGAAGGGCTGTAACTTTTGAAATACTGGTCGAATCGTTTCGGAACCTGATAGTTTTCGATAGAACTCTTAGGGGGGGCGACCAGAACTCCGATCAGAACTCCGGTAAAATAATTTTTTAATTTTAGGGGTGGCACTTTGAAGGGCTGTAACTTTTGAAATATTGGTCGGATCGCTTCGGACCCCGATAGTTTTCGATAGAACTCTTCGGGGGGCCACCAGAACTTCCGCCAGAACTTCGGTAAAGAAATTTTTTAATTTTAGGGGTGACCCTTTGAAGGGCTGTAACTTTTGAAATATTGGTCGGAGCGCTTTGGACCTTATAGTTTTCGATAGAACTCTTCGGGGGGCCACCAGAACTTCCGCCAGAACTCCGGTAAAATAATTTTTTAATTTTAGGGGTGACCCTTTGAAGGGCTGTAACTTTTGAAATACTTGTCGAATCGTTTCGGACCCTGATAGTTTTCGATAGAACTCTTCGGGGGGCCACCAGAACTCCCGCCAGAACTCCGGTAAAATAATTTTTTAATTTTAGAGGTGACCCTTTGAAGGGCTGTAACTTTTGAAATATTGGTCGGAGCGCTTTGGATCCCGATAGTTTTCGATAGAACTCTTCGGGGGGCCACCAGAACTCCCGCGAGAACTGCCGATTTCCGAAAAAAAAATTACTCCTTGGACTTGGAAAATTTTCGAGGTGTGCACTTTGAAGAGCTGTAACTTTTGAAATACTGGTCGGATCGTTTCGGACCCTGATAGTTTTCGATAGAACTCTTCGGGGGGCCACCAGAACTCCCGCCAGAACTCCGGTAAAATAATTTTTTAATTTTAGGGGTGACCCTTTGAAGGGCTTTAACTTTTGAAATATTGGTCGGAGCGCTTTGGACCCTGATAGTTTTCGATAGAACTCTTCGGGGGGCCACCAGAACTCCCGCCAGAACTCCGGTAAAATAATTTTTTAATTTTAGGGGTGACCCTTTGAAGGGCTGTAACTTTTAAAATATTGGTCGGAGCGCTTTGAACCCTGATAGTTTTCGATAGAACTCTTCGGGGGGCCACCAGAACTCCCGCCAGAACTCCGGTAAAGAAATTTTTTAATTTTAGGGGTGACCCTTTGAAGGGCTGTAACTTTTAAAATATTGGTCGGAGCGCTTTGGACCCTGATAGTTTTCGATAGAACTCTTCGGGGGGCCACCAGAACTCCTGCGAGAACTGCCGATTTCCGAAAAAAAAATTACCCCTTGGACTTGGAAAATTTTCTAGGTGCGCACTTTGAAGAGCTGTAACTTTTGAAATACTGGTCGGATCGTTTCGGACCCTGATAGTTTTCGATAGAACTCTTCGGGGAGCCACCAGAACTCCCGACAGAACTCCGGTAAAATAATTTTTTAATTTTAGGGGTGATCCTTTGAAGGGCTGTAACTTTTGAAATATTGGTCGGAGCGCTTTGGACCCTGATAGTTTTCGATAGAACTTTTCGCGGGGCCACCAGAACTCCAGCCAGAACTCCGGTAAAATAATTTTTTAATTTTAGGGGTGACCCTTTGAAGGGCTGTAACTTTTGAAATACTGGTCGAATCGTTTCGGACCCTGATAGTTTTCGATAGAACTCTTCGGGGGGCCACCAGAACTCCCGCCAGAACTTCGGTAAAGAAATTTTTTAATTTTAGGGGTGACACTTTGAAGGGCTGTAACTTTTGAAATATTGGTCGGAGCGCTTTGGACCCTGATAGTTTTCGATAAAACTCTTCGGGGGGCCACCAGAACTCCCGCCAGAACTTCGGTAAAGAAATTTTTTAATTTTAGGGGTGACCCTTTGAAGGGCTGTAACTTTTGAAATATTGGTCGGAGCGCTTTGGACCCTGATAGTTTTCGATAGAACTCTTCGGGGGGCCACCAGAACTCCCGCCAGAACTCTGGTAAAATAATTTTTTAATTTTAGGGGTGATCCTTTGAAGGGCTGTAACTTTTGAAATATTGGTCGGAGCGCTTTGGACCCTGATAGTTTTCGATAGAACTCTTCGCGGGGCCACCAGAACTCCAGCCAGAACTCCGGTAAAATAATTTTTTAAATTTAGGGGTGACCCTTTGAAGGGCTGTAACTTTTGAAATATTGGTCGGAGCGCTTTGGACCCTGATAGTTTTCGATAGAACTCTTCGCGGGGCCACCAGAACTCCAGCCAGAACTCCGGTAAAATAATTTTTTAATTTTAGGGGTGACCCTTTGAAGGGCTGTAACTTTTGAAATACTGGTCGAATCGTTTCGGACCCTGATAGTTTTCGATAGAACTCTTCGGGGGGCCACCAGAACTCCCGCTCAGAACTCCGGTAAAATAATTTTTTAATTTTAGGGGTGACACTTTGAAGGGCTGTAACTTTTGAAATATTGGTCGGATCGCTTTGGACCCCTGATAGTTTTCGATAGAACTCTTCGGGGGGCCACCAGAACTCCCGCCAGAACTTCGGTAAAGAAATTTTTTAATTTTAGGGGTGACCCTTTGAAGGGCTGTAACTTTTGAAATATTGGTCGGAGCGCTTTGGACCCTGATAGTTTTCGATAGAACTCTTCGCGGGGCCACCAGAACTCCCGCCAGAACTCCGGTAAAATAATTTTTTAATTTTAGGGGTGACCCTTTGAAGGGCTGTAACTTTTGAAATATTGGTCGGAGCGCTTTGGACCCTGATAGTTTTCGATAGAACTCTTCGGGGGGCCACCAGAACTCCGCCAGAACTCCGGTAAAATAATTTTTTAATTTTAGGGGTGACCCTTTGAAGGGCTGTAACTTTTGAAATATTGGTCGGAGCGCTTTCGGACCCTGATAGTTTTCGATAGAACTCTTCGGGGGGCCACCAGAACTCCCGCCAGAACTCCGGTAAAATAATTTTTTAATTTTAGGGGTGACCCTTTGAAGGGCTTTAACTTTTGAAATATTGGTCGGAGCGCTTTGGACCCTGATAGTTTGCGATAGAACTCTTCGGGGGGCCACCAGAACTCCCGCCAGAACTCCGGTAAAATAATTTTTTAATTTTAGGGGTGACCCTTTGAAGGGCTGTAACTTTTGAAATATTGGTCGGAGCGCTTTCGGACCCTGATAGTTTTCGATAGAACTCTTCGGGGGGCCACCAGAACTCCCGCCAGAACTCCGGTAAAATAATTTTTTAATTTTAGGGGTGACCCTTTGAAGGGCTGTAACTTTTAAAATATTGGTCGGAGCGCTTTGAACCCTGATAGTTTTCGATAGAACTTTTCGCGGGGCCACCAGAACTCCAGCCAGAACTCCGGTAAAATAATTTTTTAATTTTAGGGGTGACCCTTTGAAGGGCTGTAACTTTTGAAATACTGGTCGAATCGTTTCGGACCCTGATAGTTTTCGATAGAACTCTTCGGGGGGCCACCAAAACTCCCGCCAGAACTCTGGTAAAATAATTTTTTAATTTTAGGGGTGATCCTTTGAAGGGCTGTAACTTTTGAAATATTGGTCGGAGCGCTTTGGACCCTGATAGTTTTCGATAGAACTCTTCGGGGGGCCACCAGAACTCCCGCCAGAACTTCGGTAAAGAAATTTTTTAATTTTAGGGGTGACCCTTTGAAGGGCTGTAACTTTTGAAATATTGGTCGGAGCGCTTTGGACCCTGATAGTTTTCGATAGAACTCTTCGCGGGGCCACCAGAACTCCAGCCAGAACTCCGGTAAAATAATTTTTTAAATTTAGGGGTGACCCTTTGAAGGGCTGTAACTTTTGAAATACTGGTCGAATCGTTTCGGACCCTGATAGTTTTCGATAGAACTCTTAGGGGAGGCGACCAGAACTCCGGTCAGAACTCCGGTAAAATAATTTTTTAATTTTAGGGGTGGCACTTTAAAGGGCTGTAACTTTTGAAATATTGGTCGGATCGCTTCGGACCCCGATAGTTTTCGATAGAACTCTTCGGGGGGTCACCAGAACTTCCGCCAGAACTTCGGTAAAGAAATTTTTTAATTTTAGGGGTGACCCTTTGAAGGGCTGTAACTTTTGAAATATTGGTCGGAGCGCTTTGGACCTTATAGTTTTCGATAGAACTCTTCGCGGGGCCACCAGAACTCCCGCCAGAACTCCGGTAAAATAATTTTTTAATTTTAGGGGTGACCCTTTGAAGGGCTGTAACTTTTGAAATATTGGTCGGAGCGTTTTGGACCCTGATAGTTTTCGATAGAACTCTTCGGGGGGCCACCAGAATTCCCGCCAGAACTCCGGTAAAATAGGTTTTTAATTTTAGGGGTGACCCTTTGAAGGGCTGTAACTTTTGAAATACTTGTCGAATCGTTTCGGACCCTGATAGTTTTCGATAGAACTCTTCGGGGGGCCACCAGAACTCCCGCCAGAACTCCGGTAAAATAATTTTTTAATTTTAGAGGTGACCCTTTGAAGGGCTGTAACTTTTGAAATATTGGTCGGAGCGCTTTGGATCCCGATAGTTTTCGATAGAACTCTTCGGGGGGCCACCAGAACTCCCGCGAGAACTGCCGATTTCCGAAAAAAAAAATTACTCCTTGGACTTGGAAAATTTTCGAGGTGCGCACTTTGAAGAGCTGTAACTTTTGAAATACTGGTCGGATCGTTTCGGACCCTGATAGTTTTCGATAGAACTCTTCGGGGGGCCACCAGAACTCCCGCCAGAACTCCGGTAAAATAATTTTTTAATTTTAGGGGTGACCCTTTGAAGGGCTGTAACTTTTGAAATATTGGTCGGAGCGCTTTGGACCCTGATAGTTTTCGATAGAACTCTTCGCGGGGCCACCAGAACTCCAGCCAGAACTCCGGTAAAATAATTTTTTAATTTTAGGGGTGACCCTTTGAAGGGCTGTAACTTTTGAAATATTGGTCGGAGCGCTTTGGACCCTGATAGTTTTCGATAGAACTCTTCGGGGGGCCACCAGAACTCCCGCCAGAACTCCGGTAAAATAATTTTTTAATTTTAGGGGTGACCCTTTGAAGGGCTGTAACTTTTGAAATATTGGTCGGAGCGCTTTCGGACCCTGATAGTTTTCGATAGAACTCTTCGGGGGGCCACCAGAACTCCCGCCAGAACTCCGGTAAAGAAATTTTTTAATTTTAGGGGTGACCCTTTGAAGGGCTGTAACTTTTGAAATATTGGTCGGAGCGCTTTGGACCCTGATAGTTTTCGATAGAACTCTTCGGGGGGCCACCAGAACTTCCGCCAGAACTCTGGTAAAATAATTTTTTAATTTTAGGGGTGATCCTTTGAAGGGCTGTAACTTTTGAAATATTGGTCGGAGCGCTTTGGACCCTGATAGTTTTCGATAGAACTTTCGCGGGGCCACCAGAACTCCAGCCAGAACTCCGGTAAAATAATTTTTTAATTTTAGGGGTGACCCTTTGAAGGGCTGTAACTTTTGAAATATTGGTCGGAGCGCTTTGGACCCTGATAGTTTTCGATAGAACTCTTCGCGGGGCCACCAGAACTCCAGCCAGAACTCCGGTAAAATAATTTTTTAATTTTAGGGGTGACCCTTTGAAGGGCTGTAACTTTTGAAATACTGGTCGAATCGTTTCGGACCCTGATAGTTTTCGATAGAACTCTTCGGGGGGCCACCAGAACTCCCGCCAGAACTTCGGTAAAGAAATTTTTTAATTTTAGGGGTGACACTTTGAAGGGCTGTAACTTTTGAAATATTGGTCGGAGCGCTTTGGACCCTGATAGTTTTCGATAGAACTCTTCGGGGGGCCACCAGAACTCCCGCCAGAACTCCGGTAAAATAATTTTTTAATTTTAGGGGTGACCCTTTGAAGGGCTGTAACTTTTGAAATATTGGTCGGAGCGCTTTGGACCCTGATAGTTTTCGATAGAACTCTTCGGGGGGCCACCAGAACTCCCGCCAGAACTCCGGTAAAATAATTTTTTAATTTTAGGGGTGATCCTTTGAAGGGCTGTAACTTTTGAAATATTGGTCGGAGCGCTTTGGACCCTGATAGTTTTCGATAGAACTCTTCGGGGGGCCACCAGAACTCCGCCAGAACTCCGGTAAAATAATTTTTTAATTTAGGGGTGACCCTTTGAAGGGCTGTAACTTTTGAAATATTGGTCGGAGCGCTTTGGACCCTGATAGTTTTCGATAGAACTCTTCGCGGGGCCACCAGAACTCCAGCCAGAACTCCGGTAAAATAATTTTTTAAATTTAGGGGTGACCCTTTGAAGGGCTGTAACTTTTGAAATACTGGTCGAATCGTTTCGGACCCTGATAGTTTTCGATAGAACTCTTAGGGGGGGCGACCAGAACTCCGATCAGAACTCCGGTAAAATAATTTTTTAATTTTAGGGGTGGCACTTTGAAGGGCTGTAACTTTTGAAATATTGGTCGGATCGCTTCGGACCCCGATAGTTTTCGATAGAACTCTTCGGGGGGCCACCAGAACTTCCGCCAGAACTTCGGTAAAGAAATTTTTTAATTTTAGGGGTGACCCTTTGAAGGGCTGTAACTTTTGAAATATTGGTCGGAGCGCTTTGGACCTTATAGTTTTCGATAGAACTCTTCGCGGGGCCACCAGAACTCCCGCCAGAACTCCGGTAAAATAATTTTTTAATTTTAGGGGTGACCCTTTGAAGGGCTGTAACTTTTGAAATATTGGTCGGAGCGCTTCGGAACCTGATAGTTTTCGATAGAACTCTTCGGGGGGCCACCAGAACTCCCGCCAGAACTCCGGTAAAATAATTTTTTAATTTTAGGGGTGACCCTTTGAAGGGCTGTAACTTTTAAAATATTGGTCGGAGCGCTTTGAACCCTGATAGTTTTCGATAGAACTCTTCGGGGGGCCACCAGAACTCCCGCCAGAACTCCGGTAAAGAAATTTTTTAATTTTAGGGGTGACCCTTTGAAGGGCTGTAACTTTTGAAATATTGGTCGGAGCGCTTTGGATCCCGATAGTTTTCGATAGAACTCTTCGGGGGGCCACCAGAACTTCCGCGAGAACTGCCGATTTCCGAAAAAAAAATTACTCCTTGGACTTGGAAAATTTTCGAGGTGCGCACTTTGAAGAGCTGTAACTTTTGAAATACTGGTCGAATCGTTTCGGACCCTGATAGTTTTCGATAGAACTCTTCGGGGGGCCACCAAAACTCCCGCCAGAACTCTGGTAAAATAATTTTTTAATTTTAGGGGTGATCCTTTGAAGGGCTGTAACTTTTGAAATATTGGTCGGAGCGCTTTGGACCCTGATAGTTTTCGATAGAACTTTTCGCGGGGCCACCAGAACTCCAGCCAGAACTCCGGTAAAATAATTTTTTAATTTTAGGGGTGACCCTTTGAAGGGCTGTAACTTTTGAAATACTGGTCGAATCGTTTCGGACCCTGATAGTTTTCGATAGAACTCTTCGGGGGGCCACCAGAACTCCCGCCAGAACTTCGGTAAAGAAATTTTTTAATTTTAGGGGTGACACTTTGAAGGGCTGTAACTTTTGAAATATTGGTCGGAGCGCTTTGGACCCTGATAGTTTTCGATAGAACTCTTCGGGGGGCCACCAGAACTCCCGCCAGAACTTCGGTAAAGAAATTTTTTAATTTTAGGGGTGACCCTTTGAAGGGCTGTAACTTTTGAAATATTGGTCGGAGCGCTTTGGACCCTGATAGTTTTCGATAGAACTCTTCGGGGGGCCACCAGAACTCCCGCCAGAACTCCGGTAAAATAATTTTTTAATTTTAGGGGTGACCCTTTGAAGGGCTGTAACTTTTGAAATATTGGTCGGAGCGCTTTGGACCCTGATAGTTTTCGATAGAACTCTTCGGGGGGCCACCAGAACTCCCGCCAGAACTCCGGTAAAATAATTTTTTAATTTTAGGGGTGACCCTTTGAAGGGCTGTAACTTTTGAAATATTGGTCGGAGCGCTTTGGACCCTGATAGTTTTCGATAGAACTCTTCGGGGGGCCACCAGAACTCCCGCCAGAACTCCGGTAAAATAATTTTTTAATTTTAGGGGTGACCCTTTGAAGGGCTGTAACTTTTGAAATATTGGTCGGAGCGCTTTCGGACCCTGATAGTTTTCGATAGAACTCTTCGGGGGGCCACCAGAACTCCCGCCAGAACTCCGGTAAAATAATTTTTTAATTTTAGGGGTGACCCTTTGAAGGGCTGTAACTTTTGAAATATTGGTCGGAGCGCTTTGGACCCTGATAGTTTTCGATAGAACTCTTCGGGGGGCCACCAGAACTCCAGCCAGAACTCCGGTAAAATAATTTTTTAATTTAGGGGTGACCCTTTGAAGGGCTGTAACTTTTGAAATACTGGTCGGAATCGTTTCGGACCCTGATAGTTTTCGATAGAACTCTTAGGGGGGCCACCAGAACTCCGCCAGAACTCCGGTAAAATAATTTTTTAATTTTAGGGGTGGACCTTTGAAGGGCTGTAACTTTTGAAATATTGGTCGGAGCGCTTTGGACCCGATAGTTTTCGATAGAACTCTTCGGGGGGCCACCAGAACTCCCGCCAGAACTTCGGTAAAATAATTTTTTAATTTTAGGGGTGACCCTTTGAAGGGCTGTAACTTTTGAAATATTGGTCGGAGCGCTTTGGACCCTGATAGTTTTCGATAGAACTCTTCGGGGGGCCACCAGAACTCCCGCCAGAACTCCGGTAAAATAATTTTTTAATTTTAGGGGTGACCCTTTGAAGGGCTGTAACTTTTGAAATATTGGTCGGAGCGCTTTGGACCCTGATAGTTTTCGATAGAACTCTTCGGGGGGCCACCAGAACTCCCGCCAGAACTCCGGTAAAATAATTTTTTAATTTTAGGGGTGACCCTTTGAAGGGCTGTAACTTTTAAAATATTGGTCGGAGCGCTTTGAACCCTGATAGTTTTCGATAGAACTCTTCGGGGGGCCACCAGAACTCCCGCCAGAACTCCGGTAAAGAAATTTTTTAATTTTAGGGGTGACCCTTTGAAGGGCTGTAACTTTTGAAATATTGGTCGGAGCGCTTTGGATTCCGATAGTTTTCGATAGAACTCTTCGGGGGGCCACCAGAACTTCCGCGAGAACTGCCGATTTCCGAAAAAAAAATTACTCCTTGGACTTGGAAAATTTTCGAGGTGCGCACTTTGAAGAGCTGTAACTTTTGAAATACTGGTCGAATCGTTTCGGACCCTGATAGTTTTCGATAGAACTCTTCGGGGGGCCACCAAAACTCCCGCCAGAACTCTGGTAAAATAATTTTTTAATTTTAGGGGTGATCCTTTGAAGGGCTGTAACTTTTGAAATATTGGTCGGAGCGCTTTGGACCCTGATAGTTTTCGATAGAACTTTTCGCGGGGCCACCAGAACTCCAGCCAGAACTCCGGTAAAATAATTTTTTAATTTTAGGGGTGACCCTTTGAAGGGCTGTAACTTTTGAAATACTGGTCGAATCGTTTCGGACCCTGATAGTTTTCGATAGAACTCTTCGGGGGGCCACCAGAACTCCCGCCAGAACTTCGGTAAAGAAATTTTTTAATTTTAGGGGTGACCCTTTGAAGGGCTGTAACTTTTGAAATATTGGTCGGAGCGCTTTGGACCCTGATAGTTTTCGATAAAACTCTTCGGGGGGCCACCAGAACTCCCGCCAGAACTCCGGTAAAATAATTTTTTAATTTTAGGGGTGACCCTTTGAAGGGCTGTAACTTTTGAAATACTTGTCGAATCGTTTCGGACCCTGATAGTTTTCGATAGAACTCTTCGGGGGGCCACCAGAACTCCCGCCAGAACTCCGGTAAAATAATTTTTTAATTTTAGAGGTGACCCTTTGAAGGGCTGTAACTTTTGAAATATTGGTCGGAGCGCTTTGGATCCCGATAGTTTTCGATAGAACTCTTCGGGGGGCCACCAGAACTTCCGCGAGAACTGCCGATTTCCGAAAAAAAAAATTACTCCTTGGACTTGGAAAATTTTCGAGGTGCGCACTTTGAAGAGCTGTAACTTTTGAAATACTGGTCGAATCGTTTCGGACCCTGATAGTTTTCGATAGAACTCTTCGGGGGGCCACCAAAACTCCCGCCAGAACTCTGGTAAAATAATTTTTTAATTTTAGGGGTGATCCTTTGAAGGGCTGTAACTTTTGAAATATTGGTCGGAGCGCTTTGGACCCTGATAGTTTTCGATAGAACTTTTCGCGGGGCCACCAGAACTCCAGCCAGAACTCCGGTAAAATAATTTTTTAATTTTAGGGGTGACCCTTTGAAGGGCTGTAACTTTTGAAATACTGGTCGAATCGTTTCGGACCCTGATAGTTTTCGATAGAACTCTTCGGGGGGCCACCAGAACTCCCGCCAGAACTTCGGTAAAGAAATTTTTTAATTTTAGGGGTGACCCTTTGAAGGGCTGTAACTTTTGAAATATTGGTCGGAGCGCTTTGGACCCTGATAGTTTTCGATAAAACTCTTCGGGGGGCCACCAGAACTCCCGCCAGAACTCCGGTAAAATAATTTTTTAATTTTAGGGGTGACCCTTTGAAGGGCTGTAACTTTTGAAATACTTGTCGAATCGTTTCGGACCCTGATAGTTTTCGATAGAACTCTTCGGGGGGCCACCAGAACTCCCGCCAGAACTCCGGTAAAATAATTTTTTAATTTTAGAGGTGACCCTTTGAAGGGCTGTAACTTTTGAAATATTGGTCGGAGCGCTTTGGATCCCGATAGTTTTCGATTGAACTCTTCGGGGGGCCACCAGAACTTCCGCGAGAACTGCCGATTTCCGAAAAAAAAAATTACTCCTTGGACTTGGAAAATTTTCGAGGTGCGCACTTTGAAGAGTTGTAACTTTTGAAATACTGGTCGGATCGTTTCGGACCCTGATAGTTTTCGATAGAACTCTTCGGGGGGCCACCAGAACTCCCGCCAGAACTCTGGTAAAATAATTTTTTAATTTTAGGGGTGATCCTTTGAAGGGCTGTAACTTTGTTATTATTTGACTGATACAGATATCTTCTTACTTCGCTGCCCTGACTTGCGGGCGTTCACAATATAATAGGTTACGTTCGGTCGTGCGCGATATAGCCTTTCGTTCTAGACTGCCCGCCGCTTCTTGGAAGGGCGGTGTTCGAGATTGCGCTACCCTTGCTGGAAATCGCATTAATCGCATGTCAAGTAGCCTTCAAGAATAAATTGTCGACGTTAATGTTCAGTATAGCATGGATCTTTTATCGCATCGGAAAGTTCGCCAATTGTTAGCAATAACACAGCCACGGCTGACCGGGCGCACAAATAAAGTCAAACAACAACGCTTTCACTAAGGAAGATCCATGCTATAAACACCGCAGTCGAAAACAAGTAACGATCGCTTCGGATCGACACTTGAAAACCGTGACGTGAGCACGGTAACGTAGGCCGCCGGTGGCCAATCACCCTCGCGAAATCATCGGTAACGAGCTTGGAGGGAGCCTCGTCTCGGAGGTAATAAAAGACCGCCGCTGCGCCGCGGAAGATCTTGTCCGCCCTTTCGGCACTTCGCTCGCAGATCACCCGCCAAGTATATTTCTATATACACCCGCTTAGAATCACCGCTCGTGCAAATCGCTTGAACGCTACTTGCAAACCGCTTAAACGCTACTCGCAATCCGCTCTCGACCCCGAATTAGCTTGTGCAGCTAAATTCTCTGCTTTTCGCTGTAATAGACTCAGTGCGCGCTATCACTCACGGCTCTGAACTCTGTAAATAATTGTACATATTAGACTTTGAATATACATTGTTTTATTTTCGTGTATTTCTGGGCTTGCTGTTTTATTTGTGGTCGTCTGCTGCCTCGCGCTATCTCGCGCTACCGCGTGCTCTCGAACATTTCTGGTCCTTCGAGCCGGATTCGACCGGCAACCGCTAATTCGGGAGTGCTTCCTCAACGGACGACCGCAACCATGAGCCTGGATCAGAGCGCCATGCTGAACAGTCAGCACGAAATCCACAGGCGCATCGCCCACGCAATGACCAATCTACGGAAGCAGGGTGCAGAAAACATTACCCTCGACGCTGTGAGCACTTGCATCCGCATTCTCGACGACCTGTGGGCCAAGTTTGAGTCAAACCACGATCTCATTCGGGCATGCTACAGAGATCGCTACACCGAGAGTGAGTACAATAAAACCGACTTTTTTGACACCGTCGAGAATGCGTACGTGCATCAGCACAGCTTGCTCGCCTCCGTCGCAAACTCGTTGAAAGCCGCGTTGCCCCAGAAGCCAGCTGGGCCAGAGCAGGGTGGCGAACGCGCCCCCAAGACCTCGCTACCGCGTATAACGTTACCTCACTTCTCGGGCGCGTACGAGGAATGGCCTTCGTTTCGGGATCTCTTCCTGTCGGTCATCGGTGAGAATTCGTCGATCTCGAACACTGAGCGGTTCCACTACCTCCGATCCTGTCTGAAGGGGCTCGCTGAAAAATTAGTGCGTTCGTTAACAGTGACCGGAGACAATTCCGACCGCGCGTGGGCCATTCTAAGCAGACATTTCGAGAATAAGAAGGAGTTGATACGCTCCAACTTCGCCACGTTTACCGCCGTGGCGAAGATGAAGGGAGAAACCGCTGACGAGCTGAGCCGTATATTCAACGCCGTCACAACCGCAGTCAATGCTCAGGAAAGCATCGGGAGGCCCATCGAGTCTCATGGCATGGACCTCTTCAACCATTTAGTAGTTGAGCTCTTCGATCCGCGAACGCGACTTGAGTGGGAGTCTTCCACCTGCGACTCCGTCGATCCGCCGGATCACGCGAAACTCACAGACTTCATTTCAAAGCGGATTCTCACTTTAAACGCCGCGTACCCGAGGAACACTGTGAAAACCGCGAGTGAACCATCACGTTTCGCAAAAACGCACGCCGCGCAGCACACAGAGCCTTCCCAGTGTCCACTCTGCGCAGAAAAGCATTCACTCATGGGGTGCCCCGAATTCAGGGCCAAGGCGGCCAGTGAGCGACTGTCAGTGGCCGAGACACACAAGCTATGCTTCAACTGTCTCGGCAACCATCCGGTGGCAAAGTGTCAGTCCACCAGGAGCTGCATGACATGCAACTCGCGTCACCACACGATGCTCCACGACGCGTACGTTTCCGAGCCGAAACCCGCCGCTGAAGTCAGCGCGCTTTCCGCCGTCGGAAAGGCCGACGACCGCAAAGCGATCCTCCTCGCGACCGCGCGCGTGATCGTTGCCGACCGTCGCGGAGAGCCACACGAAGTTCGAGCTCTCATCGACCAAGGCTCCGAAGTGTCGATCGTGTCGGAGTCCCTGGTGCAGCGGCTGCGCCTGCCGCGAGCGCGAACCCGAATGTCGATATTCGGTATCGGTGGCTCACAATCTGGATCCACACGGGGCAAGGTGTCGATGAGCCTCACGTCAACCAGGGCTCTGCAATTAAGTGCAACACCACGTGGCCCCATCTTCAGGGGCTTCCACTCGCCGATCCGCGTTTTGCCGCCAACGACCCAGTCGAGCTGCTCCTGGGCGCTGAGGTGTGCTCGACCATCCTGGAGGATGGTCTCCGCCGAGGCAAACCGCAAACGCCGATCGCGCAGAAGACTATCCTGGGATGGATTCTGTCAGGAGGCTGTGGTGCGACCTCTCTTCTTGGTCACCGCCGCTCACTCCAAGCTCACTCCGCTTTCGTCAAGCTCGCTCCCGAGGAAGAGGAAGGCGAGCGACTTTCCGTGCGCGCCCACGAGCGCACCTCCGCTGGCCGGTACGTCGCCCGACGGCCGGGCTCATAGCCGCCAAAGCCCCTCGCCGAATGTCGCGACCGATGCATCGACGACGCCGTGACAGGACAGGACACGGTCGACGACGAAATCGCCGTGCAAACCGAACTCTGCACGGCGGGCGGGTTTCCGGCGCGCAAGGGGGCCGGTGACTCTGAGGACCCTGTCGACGGGATCCCTCGGAAACACCGTCCTCAACGCGCACTTGAACTTTCCACTACCACTGGGCTCACCTCGTTAACGCGACACGCTCGCGACTCTTCAAATTTGTCCGCAGCTCCAATATTCAGCCGGTCCGACGCCCGCGTGACACTTCACTGGGTCACGGATAACGCATCCAGGTGGAAGCCGTTCGTGTCCAACCAGGTGTCACTCATCCAGCGGACTCGGCACAGGGTTCAGTGGCGGCACGTTCCCGGACGAGACAACCCGGCCAACTGCGCTTCCCAGGAAATCGCTCCCAGCGAGCTGATCGGCAATCTCTGGAGAAGGACGGGCCCAAGGTGGCTACCGGGGAACCGAGCCTGGTGGCCGGGCGGGAGCGACGAGATTCCCGACGCCGAGCTGCCTGAACGGAAAGTCATGCAATCCGCCGGCGAGAGGATCGAAACGGAGCCTTACACCTTCCGTCGAGTCTCCTCGCTGCACCGTTGCATTTCTGTCTGGCTTCTCGCGTACATTTCTGGTCGCCTTCTCTCGGATAGTTCTGTCCGCTTGCTCGCGTTATTAAATGACCTGTATCGCGTTTTCGCGTCAGCTCGCACCTGTCACGTCTACCGGCCACACTTCGTCTTCTGTGCCGTGGCCCTCTGCCACTTATTCCTTCGTTTACGGTGCACTGTTCACTTTACCTCTCACTGCACTCAAGCCACCACGGTAATTCACTCGCGGACTTCTTCGCATTTTCGCGACTCAACGCACGCTCGAATTCACGCTCGCAACGACACACGTGATCACCACGTGCTCCGCGCGTCGTCGCTCTCCGCCGCCGCGCCGTCGCTAGCGCGAGCCTCGATCCATCGCGGCCGTCGAAGATGCCTCGAAGCCGCTGTCGCGACACCCGCCGCCGCCGAGGGAAGCGTAAGCCCACCGGCACTCACCGTCACTTAATTGTGTTGTCTGCCTTCCGCCAATATACTTCGTTCACTCCACTCAATTGTCTTTATCGGCCGTCTGCCTTTGTTCAAAGTTCACCGTGCGTAATCGCGCATTTCGGCCTTCCGCCTCAATTTGCCGTAATTTTGCGTCACTTCACTTCACTCGTGTCACGGGCACAGAACACTTCACGTCACGTACTTTGCATTTCGCGTGTTTATGTTTCTCGCTCGAGATCATCACGCGTTGTGACACTGCGCAGCCGCGCCGCGCCGCCATTGCTCGCCAGCACCACGCGCCGGAATCGCGATCACGGTGAATCGATCGAAAAATCGATATCCTGCCGCGACGTCAGTCGCACCATCGAGCGCACCATGTTTCGTCAACACTTGCCGAGGCGGGCGGGATGTTCGAGATTGCGCTACCCTTGCTGGAAATCGCATTAATCGCATGTCAAGTAGCCTTCAAGAATAAATTGTCGACGTTAATGTTCAGTATAGCATGGATCTTTCATCGCAGCGGAAAGTTCGCCAATTGTTAGCAATAACACAGCCACGGCCGACCGGGCGCACAAATAAAGTCAAACAACAACGCTTTCACTAAGGAAGATCCATGCTATAAACACCGCAGTCGAAAACAAGTAACGATCGCTTCGGATCGACACTTGAAAACCGTGACGTGAGCACGGTAACGTAGGCCGCCGGTGGCCAATCACCCTCGCGAAATCATCGGTAACGAGCTTGGAGGGAGCCTCGTCTCGGAGGTAATAAAAGACCGCCGCTGCGCCGCGGAAGGTCTTGTCCGCCCTTTCGGCACTTCGCTCGCAGATCACCCGCCAAGTATATTTCTATATACACCCGCTTAGAATCACCGCTCGTGCAAATCGCTTGAACGCTACTTGCAAACCGCTTAAACGCTACTCGCAATCCGCTCTCGACCCCGAATTAGCTTGTGCAGCTAAATTCTCTGCTTTTCGCTGTAATAGACTCAGTGCGCGCTATCACTCACGGCTCTGAACTCTGTAAATAATTGTACATATTAGACTTTGAATATACATTGTTTTATTTTCGTGTATTTCTGGGCTTGCTGTTTTATTTGTGGTCGTCTGCTGCCTCGCGCTATCTCGCGCTACCGCGTGCTCTCGAACAGGCGGGCTTTTATCACCTCGCGCATTAGCTTCCGCGATGCTGACTTAGCTGTCAGCGCTTTTGCTTCCGGGCGAGTGACCTGGATGCCGCTTGCAAAACCCGGAATGCCACCTCAGGTGAGTTTGGCAAGATCCGGAAGTAGCGCTGACAGCTAGGTGTCGTAATTAGGGCGCGGTGACTTTCGCCACACAACACACGCTTTCCCCCCGTGGAAAAAGAAAACTGAGGTATGAAGTTTTCGTCACTGCTTCCTTTTTCCATGGAAGTTACATCATATTACAGCTTATTTTCCTAGTTGTTTGCGGAAGTCGCGTTGTGTGTCTTTCCTTGTTCTTTTCTTTATTATCCACATGATCGTTACCACAATTCCTATTATAATGACAACTATGGACACGGAGCCCACGGGATATATTACATTCTTATTAGATAAAAAGCTGACTTGGTTGTTTTCTAACTCCTCGTCTACTTCTTCGAGATTTAGGCTTAGTTTTGTTAGTTCTACGGGATCATTGATCACTGGCTCTAGTCGTAGTTCTGTTTCTGACTTTTTATTATTTCCAAAATTCTCAGTTACTGATTTGAAGGTCAAGTTAAATTGTGGTAAATGCATTTGTATGTACTTGGCGTACTCTTGTTTTTTAGTTCGTAGTGTCAAGTCTGTCGTGGTCAGTCTACAATTTTCGTTTAGTCTAATTTTCCCTGTTCTATTAATTTCAATTTTCTTTTCGGCTTGATCATTGCACTGTACGGTTATATATTGTTTGTACAGAGTAGAAAATAACCATGTCCGTGGTTCTGCTAACGTAATCCAGAACGTCACATTCGAGAGAATGTGACGTCGCTCGCAATTATCTTTTTGTGCTCGGATATAAATTTGCACCTCGCAGGGTGCGTGTGCTGTTACGAAATATACGGGGTATTTTGTGTCGCGTACGAATGTTCTGTATGCATATGTCTAAATCGCTTTCCTTTAGTATTAAGTAATTTCGGTTCTCTTTATTTATGGCTAATAGGGTGTGTGAGATTTTAGGAATTATAAATATGTTTTTGTTGTCGTGCACTGGTAGGGGGGTTATTCGCACAATTTCGTAATCTGGGTAGGTGATAATTGGGAATGTCAGGATCGTGTACATGTTGGGGTTGTCATAATAGGCGTTTAACTCTACGAATTTTTCGATAGTGCTCCAGTTGTTTATTTGTACCTTGAAAGGGAAGTGTGCCCCTCGGGATAGGTGGGTCGTCGCCTCTCTTAGTTCCGCCACCAAGGTTTCGAGTGGTAATAGACGAATGAAAATTATTCCCTTTTTTGCGTACGTGAGATATTCTAAAGTGTCTTCCACGTCGCTTACTAATTTTGCGGTTATTGTGCTTACTACTAGAAGGTGCTCGTCTAATTCTTCGCGGCGTACTAACTTTGCTACTCGTTGTTGTACTCGTCTCGTGACATTTGCTATTAAATTTTCGTTCTTATTTACTGTCTGTTCTAACGTCTCCATGTGACCTAACGTGGCGTTTATAATTTTTATTTGATGCCTCGCCGCGTGCTGTATTGTTTTCTGCTGATTGTTTAGTGTTTCTAATTGTTCTTGTATTCGTCGTGCGTCGTCGGCGTCCATTGTCCCAAATAAGGTTTTACCTATGCTACCTATTGCGTCTATTAATCCGCGTCGTACTGTTTCGTCGTGTAACAGTACCTTGTCACCTACTTTGAATGTTTCCTTATTACATTTTTTATCGAATTGCAATTTCGCTTTCACTTTTTCATCTTTAGTGTGTTCTCTCGCGACTTGACTCGTTGCGCGAATTCGTTCTCGCAATTCCTGCGCGTAATCTTCGTATGAATACGTCAATTTTGGGGGCTTAGCTAGTGCTGTCGGTAGGTTCGCTCGATGTCCGTAGATAAGTTCAAACGGCGTAAACCCTGTTGTAGTATGAGGTGTTGTGTTGTAGGTAAACATCGCGTAGGATATCCACTCATCCCAATCGGTCTGATCTTCATTTATGTAATGCCTCAAGTATTCTGCTAGAGTGCGATGTGACCTTTCCAACGCTCCGTTACTCTCGAGGTGGTATGCTGTCGTCTGGATTTTTTCGATTTTTAATAGCTTGCAAATATTCTTAAATATTTCACTCATGAAATTTGTTCCTTGGTCCGTAAGAATTTTCTCCGGTATCCCGTGTTCCAAGACTATTTTCGTGACGAAAGCTTTTGCGACTGTATTTGCTTCCTGGTTTTCTACGGGTATCGCTTTGCTGAATTTCGTTAGGTTATCTTGAAATGTGAAGAGGTCCTTTTTTCCGTTATTCATAACCGTTAACGGGTCTACTATATCGAGCGCGCATTTCTCGAATGGTCGCTCGGGTGTGTCTGTAATGATCAATGGCATTTTCGTTTTCCGGCTTAATTTATTTTTCTGGCAGTACTCGCACTTGCTTATATAATTTTCTACATCCGTCGTTATTCCGCGCCAATTGTGTTGTAATCGGATGCGGTTTAGTGTTCGCGTGACTCCCTGGTGCCCTCCTGTAGGCGAGTCATGATATTCGTATAGTATCTGCTGCTTTTCCTTTTCGGTATACTCCTTCGGAGTGTTCTCGTCTTGCTGTGTCATATGCACGGCCGATGCCTCCGTTATCGGGTTTCGGCTCAACGCGTCGGCGTTCAGATTACTTTTTCCGGCTTTGTGTACGATCTCGTAGTCGTACTCTTCTAATTTGAGTCTCCATCTGATTAGTCTTGAGCCGGGGTCAGTAACATTGAACAGCCATATCAACGGCTTGTGATCTGTTATTATTTTAAATCTGACACCATATAAATAAGGACGGAAATGTTTAACCGCCCACACGATGGCTAATAGCTTTTTCTCTGTTGTATTGTAGTTCTGTTCCGCCTTGCATAGTACTCGGCTGGCGTACGCGATCGGTCGATCATGGCCTACTGTCCCCTGTGAGAGCACGGCTCCGATGGCGTAATCTGACGCGTCGGTGGTTACCAAGAATTCCTTGTCGAACTCAGGGTAATTCAATACCGGTGCCGTTGTTAATTTTTCTTTTAGTAGATTGAACGCGTTTTGCTGTTCGATTGACCAATTAAACTTTTCTCCTTTTTTTGTGAGCTTGGTCAAGGGCTTGGCTATTTTTGAGAAATTTTCAATGAATTTTCGATAGTATCTGGCTAGACCGATGAAAGATTGTATGTCTTTTACTCTTCTCGGGGTCGGAAATTCTTTTACCGCTTGTAATTTAGACGGGTCCGGTGATATCCCGTTCTCGGAGATTACATGCCCTAGATAAATGACCTCCTTTCGTAAGAATGCGCATTTATTTGGCTGCAGCTTTAAGTTAAATTTGCGGAGTCTGATTAATACCGCGATTAGGCGTGTGAGGTGCTCCTTTAGAGATGCTCCGTAAATTACGATATCGTCGATGTATACGAAACATTTTAGGCCTAACAATCCGGCTAGTACCGCGTATATTAGTCTCTGAAATGCTGCTGGCGCGTTTTTTAATCCGAACGGCATTCGGTTAAACTCGAAATGTCCGTCCGGGGTGGAGAATGCCGTTTTACTCTTATGGTCCTCATGCATCGGGATTTGATGGTATCCCGATGCTAGGTCTAGCACCGTAAACTACTTTGCGTTGCCTAGTTGGTCGAGTATGTCGGTGATATTCGGCATGGGGAAGGAATCTCCCATGGTTAGATCGTTTACTTTTCGAAAATCTATCACGATTCAAAATCTTATTTTGCCCGACGCGTCTGGTTTTTTTGGTACTACTATTATGGGCGCGTTCCACTGGCTGGCGCTAGGCCGAATTATTCCGTCGTCTAGCATTTTTTGTATCTGCTTTTTCACTTCGACTTTATGCTTCTCCGGCAGCCGATATGGTTTTACGTTCACCGGCGCGCTATCGGGCCGCGTATTTATTTCTTGCGTTATTGCCGTAGTCGCGCTCAGTTTAACGCCGTCTAGGTAAAATACGTCGCCGAAATCATCGCAGATTTGATTTATCGCTTCGCGTTCTTCGTTGTTTAAGTGATCGAGCTGTAATTGTTCGCGTAATTTCTCGCGTCGCTCGGTAATGGGCTCGCGTTTCTCGGTCGCGTGTAATGTGAGAACGTCGGCGGAGTCGTTCGCCGGGACGTCTTCTAATGTTACGTGAGGTGTGAGTATCTCGACCGGCTTGTCCGTCACGTTCAAAATGCTGACCGGGCATTTGAATTCGACTGGCTTTACGAGGCAATGCCCGATAAAAACTCCGGGAGCAGGTTCGCCGCTTTTTACGATGCCTACTCGGTTATGATCGGTGACGGCTTCCACGATGGTTTCGCTGCGGGGCGGTAGAGTTACCTTTCAATACGGTCGAAGTTTGAAAGTGGCTTTACCTATTTTAAACTGCTTCGATGCGTTCAAAATATCGGCCTTATGTTTAGTCAGAAAATTGTTTCCTAATATTCCCTCATATTCGATAGGGAAGTCATCCTTCACCACGTACATTGTGTGGCGTATTTTCTTATTTCCGAGGTCCACCGTCGCTTTTATTTTCCCTAACGTGTGGATTTGGTGTCCAGTTACGCCGATTAACGCTAACCGTTCTTCCCGCACCATCGTTTTATTTTTTAAATTGCCGACTTTTATTAATGTCAATGTCGCTCCTGAATCTAGCAGAAGATTCATTTCTCCTCTTTCCGCCTCCTGTATAGGCAACGTTATCATATTTAGCGGGCCCACCTTGTGCTTCTCCGTTATCTGTGATACCCTATATGTCTCAGCGGCGCGTGCCTTATTTTTTCTGGGCTTCTCTTCCTCCTCGCTACTGCTGCTGGAGGATGTGTCCTCGCTAGATTCGTTCGATTTTGTTTTTCTCACTGTGCTTACTGGTGCTTTTTTAGCAGCTTCCGTTTTTGATCGGCGCGGTCGCTCAGGCTTCGGTCGCCCGTTTAGCGACCAGCATTCGTCTCGCTTGTGCCCTGCTTTCTTGCAATACGAGCACTCGATAGTGTTGATTCCACCAGGCTTTTCCGCTTTCGGTAGTGTGTATTTGCTTGCATACCGGCTCGAGCGGCAATCTCGCCCGTAATGACCGGTCTTCCCGCATTTATGGCATTGCACGGCTGTACTTCTCGCGGTTCGAGCGTTTTCCGCGGGGAATCTGTTCTTTGACGTCGGCTGTCCGTTTCTCGGGGAGGGGCCTCTGACCTTTTCCTTTGCGCTGGCGCCGGTTATCGCCTCCTGGAGGCTCTGGTATCTTTGCGCTCGCACTAACATTTTAATGTCTTCGTGCAGTCCAATTTGAAAATTGTGCAAAGCTTGCATTTTAATGCTTTCGAGGATAGCTTTTTGCTGCTTCTGTGAGTGTCTTTGGCCTTCTTCCATGGCCTCGTATAATTTGCGTGCTAATTTTTCCACGCGTCGCCCGAATTCCTGCGCGCTTTCTCCCGGCTTTTGTCTTAGGGAGTTAAAGTCCAGTTGCAGGTGGGTCATGCCGCGCTTGCCCAGATATTCTGACTCTAGCTCGCGCTTTAGCTGTTCGAAATCGCGAATGTCGCGCGTGTCGAAATCCGTCATCGCTTTGCCCTTGAATTTTGTGCATAATATTGCTTCTAACAGCATTGCTTCATCTGCGGGCTGAATATTCTTCATTGCGTACGTGCTTGCGCTTATGAATTCGCGAACGCGCTCTCTAGATTCTCCGTTTATTTCGGGAATCATGTTACGGGCTTCCTTTAGGCTAAGGAATCCGACGTGGTGCCCTGGCTGACTACGGACGTCGCTACGTGTTTGTCCGTAGGTGACGTCCAGCGGGCCCTGGCTGCGTACGCGTCGCTCTCGTGCGTCGGAGCAATCGTAAGTGATGGATTCTAGCCGAGTCATGCGTTCCTGCATCTCGCGGATTGCGCAAAGGACTTCTACAGAGCGCTCGAACTCTGCGGCCTCTGTACGGTCCATGCGTTCCTGCATGTCGCGCATCACGCGTAGCACGTCGCTGAGCACGGAGTCTATTGCTCCTGGGCTTGTTCGCGTCGGCTCGGGGGCTCGACTTTGATCAATCTCGGACGGTCGCCCGTTTGCCGCGGGTCTGAGCCGCTCTATTTCTGCGTTAATCTGCGCGGGTGATATGTCCTCACGCGGTGCAATGGTCGCGGCAGCTCGTTGCTGGCTCATCGTGTTAGCCCGGGGGGTATAATCCTCTTTCGCGGGGTCGAATATATCGCTGTCGTATGAGGTCAGGGAGAATTCTCCTCCCCCTGCGTTCTCGCTCTGCGTATCGGCCGAGGTGTCCGATACGTCACCGTCGGTCGGGGGCAATCTGTGTGCGTCACTGTCGTGATTGTCGCTATTTTCGTCACCGCTTTGGTTAGCTATATTATCTCGCGGGTTTTCGTTCGCGTTATAGAGGCTAGTGTCTAAAAATTCGAATTCGCGTTCCACTATGACGTTGGGGTGTAACTCGAGCACAGGCGTATTATCGCCGTCAGGTTGCGCGTCTAGGTTTCGGCGCACGTGGTCTAATTCGTTGTTCGTAAGTCGTGCGGCGCGAAGACGGTTTTGGATGCTATTTTCGATCGCTCGCTGCGCGCGCTCGCTCAGCACGAAGGACGCGTTGCTGACAGGGGGGGTGCCGGGATAAGTCGTCCGACATCTATCGGCGCTTACGCTTGTATTTCCTGTAATCGCGAAGTTTCTTTCGGCGTTCGCGGTTGTATTTCCTGTAATCGCGAAATTGATTCTCGGCGTTCGATCGCGGGGGACGCTCACTATTTCTACGCTCGGCGCGTGCCGTGGTCGGCTTACAAAGTGTTTCGGACTTACAGTACTGCCGCGCAACGCATGGTGTCCGCTTTCTGCTGTGTCGGAGTCCTGCAGGGCCGCTCCGCTGCTTTGTGTCGTCTCTGCTTCGCGGTTTCCCTGCTGCGCTGCTTCGCTGGCTCGGTGCGTCCCTGTGGCGCTGCCTCGGGCTGGCGAGTCCGTGCGGTAGGTCGGGGCCTCTCCGGTGTCGCTGAGATGGGGCAGTCGGCGGCTGCTACCGTTGTTTCACTCACTCACTCGGGATCTGGCTGGCAGTTCCCCTCCGGGATATGTACCGCCGTCTAACGATCCGTTCCCGTATTGCAGGCGCAAAACTGGCAGGATGTCCTCGCGTCCGGTTGGCAGATCCCACCGCTGCCACCAATTTGTTGTGTCGTACCTTGGATCGCAGGGTCGGCACTGAGTTCTTTTGGATCCGCCGGGAGGAAGGAGAATCACTTAGCCAGTTTTTTGGTCGAACGATGTTTAATAAAGTTATTATTTGAATGATAAAAATGAATGATAAAAATAAGAATGTTGTGACCGGAACAACGAATGGAATGATAAAATATCAAATCTTAGCCACTTACTATTTAGGCTGAATTTACGGTCGCCACTGTATTTTCAGGCATCAATACAGAAAGCCTTAGTAACTGCGTTGCCCCGTCCTTCCTTCTCAGCAAGATAGCTGTCGTTTTGTCGCGGACGTGTTCAAGGCCGTCGGCCACGCCCTTGTTAAGCGAAGCGTAATATACGGAATATCGGATAGGATGTTCACTGGGGTCGCGAATCAATATTTGCTTGTTTATTATAAACAAATAACAATTTATTAATACTGGTCGTACAGCAATCTCTACTCGCGGACGTATTCGCTCGATCGCGTGGAATTACGTCGAGTCTTCTCGAACCGCCGCTATCTTCGTATGTACGGATCGTAATGATCAATAAGCGCAATACGATTTCTTGTATCACGCACTCACTGTCTCTACAAATGTAAAAATCACGCTACTGACGCTAGCGGATAACGGGATAAGACTTCCGGATTCGATTATTAAGCGTAACCGTTGAACGTGTTAACGCACCGAAAGTTTGCGAAAGACTGTCCGGGAGGAACGGGTTGAGCTCTCCCACCTCAGACTCACGCATGCGCTGAGTCTGCCTTTTAGGCGCGTAGCCATCGCATTGGCTGTTCGTACCATGAGGTGTAGATGGTACGACTCCACCTGCACTTTGTACGCCGAGTCGGTGTTGGGACTCGGCATCTGTTCTAGAGATGCTACACTGAGTGCAACGGCGTGAACTGGCTTTCGCCCGACTATCGTGCGTGAACCAATCACGTCGCTGCACCGATGAAAATCGCGCAAACGAACGAGGAGTCACTCGATTTGCACCGAGTGACTCTTAAAAGTCACAATGACAAATCCCGATTCCAGGTAAGCATGTACAGGTAATTTATTACCCATCTCTAATCTTTTTCTTTCTTTTAGGTACCCAGGATCGTTATGGAGTCGTCTCATCTAAAGGTAAGTATTGAAGGTAAGTATATCGCGACTTAAAACTATCGCACGCATAATAATATAATAATAAATTCTTAAATCGACAGGGAATGTTGTAAAAGTATCAAAATCTTAATAAAATAGTTAAATAGGCTGAAAGCCGTCAAAAGTGTAACAAAGTACTGTAAAGTGTAAAAAAGTGTAATTAAATATCGAAAATTATAAAAAAGTGAATTACAAACGTAAAGTTGGCATGTTTAGCCTGGAATTGTTCCAATTGTCTATTCTCGTTACTGAAAAACATAATTATTAATCGTAAACTAACTTTCTATCGAATTAAAGAAAATCTGCACCTAAAGTGCTAAAAGTGTATCAAAAGTGTAGAGCCGCTGCTGGCTCGTCTCGCACGCTGAAATCTCACATGTGAGTGTAGAAAGTGTAAAAGGTGTATTGAAAAGTGTAAACGTTTAAAATGTGTCAGAATACGCAAATCTTAATATAATACTCGGGAATTCGTCCCGCTCGTTGTTAATGTATGAATATCAATCAAAATAAAATGTAATATATAAAATATGTCGAATTATCGACGCTGGCTGGAATTACTTGCAATTATATGAACTTAGTGTAAAATGAATGTTAAATGAATCATATTGTTTGACTGTCACTCGCGGATCAGTCGTGGATCTACTTCTATGCTTAAAATTAATATATAGAGTGTGAATAGCGTATAAAGTGTAATGACTCTCCGTATTAGGGAAACAGGTAAGTATTGGAAAGAATATAATTACTGAAACTACAATAAACTCTTTGAACCGCATTATTGCATATGGCATGGATCGTTATCAGATTTAAATGTAATGTTGACTGGATAAATAAGTAGTATCTTCATATATATAATAAAAATGACAAAAAAAATCGTTATGAATGTTAATAGTATTAAGTACGTTCTATCGTTAATCATAGTGGAACTCTGAATAGGGAATCGGCACTTGGGGTAAATATATCTTTATTTAGGTGTGAATTTGTTGTTTATGTTGTTTTTATTTGTAAAACTCTGTCAATCTTAATTTATGTTTGTGTCGAATGCACTCGGGTGTACTTTCGTGTACTTATTATCTATTTCGCAATTTACTCGCTAATATTTGGCTCTATGCCTATCGCTATAAAACTTTATCAAAATAAACATGCAAAATTAAAATTGTCATTAAAAAACTTGTCACGCTGTATAAAATAATGGATTACAGAACGGTGTACACCCCCTGGGGTGTCTCTGTACTCTGGCTGTCAGTTTCCGTCTGCTCAGGATCTATCTCCATCTGCACCGTCTGCTCCTGCGTCACCTGCTGGCTCGCAGGCGGTGTATCACCAGCGGGCTGTTCCCCGCCCACCTGGATTAGTCGCTGCACCTGCTCCTCAGGCACCTCCTCGAACAAATCGGTTATCGTTAGGCCCTCGTGGTCGAGTGGGCCACTCTGAATGTCGGCCTGTTGTATTTCGGCCTCCAGTCGTATTGCACCTTGCGGCACTTGTTGCTCCTGACTGCTCTGCTGCACCTCGCTGACCCTCCTGGTTCTCTGGGACATGTCGCACGCCCCTCCGGTACAGTCCTGGCTCTGTCGGGGAATCACAGGTGTAACATGCGATTCCAACGTTCGGTCGTGGGCTTTTATCTCCTCGCGCATTAGCTTTCGCGATGCTGACTTAGCTGTCAGCGCTTTTGCTTCCGGGCGAGTGACCTGGATGCCGCTTGCAAAACCCGGAATGCCACCTCAGGTGAGTTTGGCAAGATCCGGAAGTAGCGCTGACAGCTAGGTGTCGTAATTAGGGCGCGGTGACTTTCGCCACACAACAGAAAGATATGGAAGGCTTTGGATGTAGAAGGATATAGAAGAATATGGTAATGCTCACTCTAAACTGGGAAGTAGTGTCGAGTCCGCGTCCGAAGGATAACTGAGAATAATGACTGACTGCGTCCCTCGGGATGTTTGTCCTTATATTCCATTTTCTTGGTGGCGGGAACGATCGAGTGGAAGGGTTGAGAGATGGAAGGGTTGCGTTGCGTCATCGGTCCAGTCCCCGATTTCTCTCCTTATATGGTCACGTTTTCCTTCTTTCCTTGTGCTCGGTGGCGGGGGTGATTGAGTGGAAGGGTTGCGTCGTTGCTTCTGCTTTCGATTTCTCTCCTTATATGGTCATTGAGTGGAAGGGTTGCGTCATCGCTTCCGTCTTCGATCTCTCTCCTTATATGGTCACGTCCCTGATTTCCCTTTTGTATGATCGTGTAACTCATTGGGTTGAGCTGGTAGTTCGAAAGTTTTCTGGAAGGGTCTGAGGGAGGGTTGTGGGGTTCTCTTGGAGCGGAAGTTAGATCCTTATGGTTAAAGTTAAGATGGGCCTCGTGGGCATCGCGAATACTTGTTGCTTATATGCTACGTGGCATGTAACTAATTCTATCGCATGAATCCGATCGTCGGTAGTCTTACCGATGGTAAGTTCGACCGTTGGTAGTTTTACTGATGGTAAGTTTGACTGTCGGTATGGTCTTACTGATGGTAAGTTCAATTGTCGGTAAGTAATCTTACTGATGGTAAGTTCGACTGTCCGTAAGTAGTCTTACTGGTGGTAATTTCAACTGTCGGTAAGTAGTTCGATGGTCGGTAAGTAGTCTTACTGATGGTAAGTTCAACTGTCGGTAAGTAGTCTTATTGATGGTAAGTTCGACTGTCGGTAAGTAGTTGTCAGGCTTTCTTAACTTATCTTGGCATTTATTCCTATGGCTTAATGTTTTTAAATTTTCCCGGGAGTGTGGTGGGGTGGACGTAACATGGGAGACCTGCCAACAGCAAAATGCGAGGATCTGTGCGCTCGCAGACGCGGAAGCCCGACAACAACTTGAATACTTTACGAAAGATAAGTTTTCGTATATTAATGATACTGTCGAAGATATATTAGACACGCTGTCCGAATGCCTTGAGAGATTACAACCGAGTCGCGCTCAATCAACCCTTGACGAATCTAATATCTTCCACGAGACGCGAGCTACCGCTATCCATTTGCCAAGAATTAACATTCCGAAATTCGCGGGTGAGATCACAAAATGGGAGAATTTTCGCGATATATTTGATTCGCTCGTTTCTAGTAGAACCGACTTATCGAACGTACAAAAGTTACATTATCTCAAGGCCAATCTGACAGGCGAAGCTAGTCTAATATTAACAAATATCCAAGTTACGGATGCTAACTATAATACCGCGTGGGATTTATTAAAAAGGCGATATGATAATCTGCGCGCTATAGTCAATGCACACTTACAATCGTTTGTCGATATTCCCAGTGTGAGCGCCCACTCTCTCGATGGGTTAAAAACTTTGAGAGACAAGTCTCATGACATCTATACCGCGTTACTGAATTTAAAGAGACCGGTTGATCAATGGCAAGACTTGATGGTTTTCATAATGGTCTCAAAACTTGATAAGTCGACCAGACGAGATTGGGAGCTCTCACTCGGGGACGATGTCGAAATTCCGAACTTTGAGAGACTTGATGGGTTTCTTACCACGCGAATCCGCGCGCTCGAAGCGGTTAATTCAAACAGTAACGTGGAGGATAAAAAGTCACTCAAACCCGGTAACGTAAAATCGCATCAAGTCTCCTCGAATAATGATTCGTACGTAGAATGTGAGGGAAATCACCCATTATATCAATGCAAAGCCTTCTTAAAGCAATCTGTTTCTCAACGAATCGAGTCGCTAAAGCAAAATAAATGCTGTTTTAATTGTATGCGAAAGGGACACTTGCCATGGGGGTGCAAAAGTAAGCACGTTTGCTCGCTCTGTAAGCAGAAGCATCACACGTTAATCCATCGCGAAAATAGTACCGCGAATACTGACGTCGTTCACAACGCGGGCGCGACGGACAAACCGTCCTGCAACTCGCTAAGTGTACACGCGGATAATACGGAGTTAAATAATATCGAAGGCGTATCAAGCAATAATTCGGCCCACCAAGCGATTATTACTACCATACTGCCGACAGCGTTTGTCAAGGGGAGGTAACCGTTCATAACGATGAAAAAATCAAATTTTTTTTGCTTAATTTTCATCCTTAAGTTGTTGAGAATACGTGGGCGATAGGATATTTTCATATTGAAAGTATTTTACGAGTTTCGCCGTGAAGACTGACGAAAAGCGCATCGCGGCAGCGGATAAAAACATGTCGGAGTTCGCAAAAAAGGCCAGGATAGAAAAAATCAACATGCAAGTGCAGCAAAGCAATATCTTTGAGGAAGAAGAAGGGACTTTATATGGTGCTGGAATAGCTGATTAGATGTAAGTTGTCAAAAACAAACATTAAATACAGATTTCAATAAATGACGGTGCAAAAGAAAGGAAATTTAATTTAGGGGGCCTTTAGGAAGCGTTTTTTTTTTCAAAAAATTGATTGCAAATAATTTTTTTCGAACGTTGAAGCCAAAAAAAAAACAGGGAAAAAAGAGGTTTTTTTTTCAAACGGCCACCATTTTGTTATAAAGGGGTTTTTTAAAAATCGGAAAATCAAAGGCCCTCCAAATTTAATCTATTTTAATAATTTTTTTGTTTTTTTTTGTTTCAGATCAACTGGCAAGGCTATGGAATGCTTCGCGCACATAGAACCATGCCGTGTGCGGCTTCGTGGATTGAGAGCTGGAGCCGCCATTTTTAATTATTTTCTTCCGAAAAAATTCTAAATTAGTTTTCATTTGTGTACAAATAAAAGCCGCGAAAAGTTTTTTTCAAATGTATTTATTTTATATCAAAAAAAATTCCTGAAATTGAGGCATTTTTTGGGCCTTTGAACGGTTACCTCCCCTTAATTAAAGGTAAAACAGGTCGATCTGTACGCGTTCGGGCCTTGTTGGATCAAGGTTCGCAAACATCATTCGTGTCGGAATCTATTGTACAACTTATAAAAGCGGAACGAAACGCCGCGTGTATAGACGTCTCCGGTATCTGCGGAACGCATGCCGGCACAGTCAAAACGGTCGCTACATTTACAGTCGAACCATGTACACCAAACGGTACGGTACTCCCGATAACGGCGTTGGTTATGTCAAAATTAACCGCGTATGTACCTAAACCGGTCCCGATCGATAAAAACACGGAGTATCTAAAGACGTTAACTTTAGCGGATTCGGAGCCCTCGAGTAAGAAACGTATTGAGTTAATTATCGGAGCGGATCATTACGGGTCAATATTGCGTGACGGATTAATTCGGGGTCCCCCTGGTTATCCCACTCCTCAACTTACAATATTCGGCTGGGTTATTTCCGGACAAGTAGGAAGTACACCTTCAAATCCGACTTAAGTATCGGATAAACGTAAATCATGCTACCACGTTAGCCTCATTAAATGATTCTATTCGCAAATTCTGGGAACTGGAGGACATTCCGCGTCAGGCTGTGTTGTCTGACGAGGAAGCTCAGTGCGAAGCCCACTTCGCTCGCACGCATACGCGTCGATCTGATGGACGATATGTCGTCAGATTGCCATTCAAAACTAGTACCCCCATCCCAATAGGCGATACGGTGACAATCGTTAAACGAATCTTTCTGTCAAACGAAGCGAGACTTTCTCGACAGCCCGATCTACTCCAAGCATATCGAGACTTTATGCACGAGTACGAAGAACTCAAGCATATGGAGATAGTCGACCCGACGGAGCCCGATAATCCTCACGCGGTCTATCTACCTCACCATGCAACGATTAAAGAGAGTAGTCAAACTACCAAGGTTCGCGTAGTTTTTAATGCATCTCGCGCGTCTTCTAATGGCACGACGCTTAACGATTTCCTTCTTGTCGGTCCGAAGCTACAGTCCGATCTCTTTGCATTAGTTTTACGGTGGCGTACTCATAAGTTTGTGTATACTGCGGATATAGAAAAGATGTTTCGGCAAATAGGTATACATCCCGAAGACGCGGATTACCAACGTATTTTCTGGCGAGCGGATCCACTCGCCGTATTACTCATCTGTAGATTACTAACGATAACGTACGGTATGGCTTGCTCGCCATATATAGCCTGTAAAATCTTGGAACAGCTCGCCGAAGGATGAAGGAGCAAAATTCCCTCTAGCGGCTTTAATTATTGTTGAAGACGTTTACGTCGACGACTTGATGTTCGATGCAGAGGATATCGTCCTCTTAAAACAAGCCCGCGATCACTAATACAGTTGCTCATGGCGGGTGGTTTCAGACCACGAAAGTGGGCCAGTAACGACACGAGATTATTAGCGGACATCCCTGAGTCGGAACACGGGCTAGCGGTTGACAGATGGCTAAGCAAGGACGCAAATCTTAAGATACTCGGTATTACGTGGAACCCTTCAGCTGATGCATTTAAAATGCTCACACAGGTAACCCCACAAGTCGAATTTACGAAGCGATCGTTTCTTTCCATGCTGGCGCGCGTCTTCGACCCACTAGGGTGGGTCGCGCCGGTAACAATCACTGCCAAGGTTATTATGCAATAGCTTTGGCTACAAAAGATTGAATGGGATGACCCACTAACGGGCGACTTACTGCGGCGTTGTCTTCACTATCAGGATCAATTATCCGCATTGAATGGAGTTAGCATTCCTCGTTGGACCGGACAGGGTAGTGAGACCCAAAAAATTGAGATCCACGGGTACGCAGATGCTTCGAATCTCGCGTATGCAGCCGTGGTCTATTTGAGAGTCGAGTCTATCCTTAACCAGGTTCATATCTCGCTATTATATGCCAAGACAAAGGTTGCACCGCTCAAGGTACAAAGCGTACCTCGACTTGAGCTTTGTGCAGCAGTCTTGCTGGTGCGCGCGATCGAATTCGTATGCAGGGCGATGAAACTCTCTCAGGTACCGATCTTCTGCTCGACGGATTCTTGGGTGGTGCTCGCATGGCTGAGATCTATCGCCACCCGTTGGAACACGTTTGTGGCGAATCGCGTGTCAGAAATACAGACAGCACTGCCGAATGCTGTCTGGAGACATGTAGCCACCCAGTATAACCCCGCCGACTGCGCCTCCCGCGGCGTAACTGCGGAGAAGTTAATCTTGCACCCCTTATGGTGGCAAGGACCTCCATGGCTTAAGGAGCCCGCCTCCGAATGGCCCGTAAGTGAATCCAACAAGGACGTGGGTACAACGTTAGAACAACGTAAAACCGTTCATGGCCACGTAAGTCAGGCGCGACCGGAGTGGAACCTTCCCTCCGAGATCTCCTCGTGGCCCAAACTAACGCGAATTACGGCGTATATACGCCGATTCACGCTTCATGCTCGTCGATCCCTTAAAATGTCGACATTATTTTTATCGGCAACAGAAGTACGCCTAGCAAAACAATTCTGGATAAAGGAGGTACAAAGAATTCACTTTGCCACAGAGATCGGGGATCTTATAACCGGCCGTATCGTTAAGTCGAGTAGTCCTATCCTGGCCCTCAATCCCTTCCTGGATGACCACGGGGTCCTACGCGTGGCCGGGAGGTTACGGCAATCGGAGCTAAACTATGACGAGAAATTTCCGATAATTCTCCCTAAATGTGGAATATCAGAACTCATTATACAGTATATGCACCTCCGCGCACTGCACGGAGGGCTACAGGTTACACTTAGGATGCTCCGTCAGCAATACTGGATATTGGGCGCCCGTAATCTAGTAAAGGGTTGTATTCGGAAGTGCGTGACTTGCGCGCGACAGCGAGCCACTTTATCGTGTCAACGTATGGGCGATCTCCCGGAGGTGCGCGTAAAATTTGCCAGACCTTTTACTTTTACCGGCGTTGACTATGCAGGACCGTTTTGTATCAGGACCTCTAAAGGGAGAGGGCAAAAGACACACAAGGCGTACTGCGCACTGTTTATCTGTCTATCGACACCAGAGTCCTGCATGGGCCGCCTGAAGTCCGGCCCACGTAAGCCCTCAAGTCTGTGAGCCCGCGAAGCCCGTGCTTAATACGCGTTTGCCCCGCATAGACCAATTCGCGCAACGTGCTGAAATGATCGGCTAAGCCCGCGCAGCCCGCCGAATTTAACGTATTGTATATTACTATACCGAAGTTTTTGCAGTAGGTACTAGCAGGAAGAAACATAATTTTTCTATTCAATATTAAATAAACTATTTATAAAATAATCAACTATATTATTATTACTTGTTTTGTTTAACATTTTTATTTGCATTATTACTTGTTTAACATTTTACATTGGTAAATGAAAAATTTCAAAAAATATCTCATTTGTATTAAATTCAACAAAAATAATTATATATATAATTGAATTTTTAATAATTTTTTAATTATAATTATGTCAACATAACATTTTCTACTTAATTCTAAGTAACAAAAATTAGTAAATTATGAAATAATAACTTTGATACACTTGAAAAGAATAATTACAAATTTAAATAATCAAATTTTTATATTGCTTTTCAAAAATAGAAGTACATCCACTAAGTCTGGATTCAGCTGACTCCGTCTACGGTTCAAAGTAAATCCAGCAGCACTGAAATTTCTTTCACTTGCTGCACTTGAAGCTGGAATGCATAAGATTTTTTTCGCCACCTGTGAAAGTCTTGGAAATATATCCTCTTTCTCTTTCCACCAATTAATAATTTTACAATCCAATGCGCACTTCGAAGCTTTATATATTTCGATTTCATTTTTATTACTATCCGCTGTATCCTCATTGTTTGAAAAATCTGCCCACTTTGAAAATTTCTGTATTTTTGCGCGTGGCTCGTTAAAAGATACAGAGGCTTGACTTTCTATTGGAGTACTTGGTGGTAGTAAACGTTTTAATTCAATCATTACCTCAACCCGCTCATCTTCATTTAACATTTTAAGATGTCTAAATGGAGGCCACAGAAACGTTGCAATTTTGTGATATATGTGAATAAAATATTTTTTTTCTGTAAAATCTAATGCCCTGCATCGCAAATCTTTTATTTCGTTTCTTTCATTGGCTATCTCTGTTTCTAGATGTTCTAATAATTTTAATTTCCATGGCAAAACAAGATGTAGTGTTGGGACATCTTCAGCCTCCATTTCCTTGCTTGCTTCTTTGAATGGCTGAAATGAGAAGTAATGTAAAAAATAATTATTGAACACTACACGGAAAAACGAAAACAGTGATTTTAATATTAAATCGATATCGATTTAATTAGGGAAGGGACAGAGAATTCCTAAATGTTCCAATGATAGCTGTGTTTAAAGTCCGACAAATAATCGGCGCGCAGTTAATATGTTGGAAACTTATGGAATATTGGATCTTGTATCTCGAAATTTAATCAGTTTTGATTAAAAAATACGCACTAAGTACCGCGTTTGACTCTCATGGCCAATTATATTGTATTTGAATTTTCGAGAGTCCTTAAGGATTTATTGTTTACTTATTTTTTAGTATTTTTTTTACGAAAATAATATATATTTTCTCTAATAAAATAATTACCTATTTAAATTTAAAGAATTTTTTAAAGTTTTCTACAGTTAAATCGAAAGAAGTTTACATAGAAATTTAAAAAATGATTTAAATATTCTTATTTAAAATTTATTTATTTTTATTAAAAAACATAAAAAATTTTTATTATTACTCACCTGGAGAAATTCATTAAGTTGTTTGAGCAATGTAATATCAATCATCTGCAGTCTCTCAAGTTCCATTTTCTCTTCAAGCAGATCATAAATTTCGTCGTACTGATTTATTATAGATTCAATCATAAGCAATCGAGTGTTCCATCGGGTGTCGTTACATTGCACTAATGTCTTAGAAAGTCTGCTTACAAGCCCATTTCTTTTCATAAATGTAACCAAAGATTTACATTCAGTAATTACTATGTTGACTTCTGGACATTCGCTTTCAATGTAAGAAGATTGGAATGTGTTTCTTAATATAGTATTAAGAACGTGGCACACACAATTTAGTCGTATGCTCTCTCTAAGAGCCGAAACTATGTTGGCTCCTTGATCAGTCACATAAATTAATTTTTTTTGATCATCCAGTGCTATACCAAATGTGGAGAGACAGAGAGATAACTCATTTTTTATATTAATGCCTGTATGTGGCTCCTTCGGGAATAATGTTGCAAAAAGCACTCTGCAAACTATTTTCCAATCCTGGAAATAACTAACTGTTAACGTCATGTAGTGATTTTTTTTCATATCATCTGTCCACATATCTGTAGTTGCACTACACTGTTCTCGCTGAATAGCTTCAAGTACCTCTGGCAATATTTCTGTACGTATTTTCTCGTGTTTATTACGCATATGTCGAGACACGGTCGATGGATGAGGTAAAAATTCTTTTGCAGACATTTTTCCTTGAATTGCAGCACAATTAATTAGAACTTGAGTGAGCGCTATAAAACCGTCTCCAAATACGGTTTCAAAAGAGCGCAAATCACGGCTACAAAACTTTACACACTTTTGTAGCACTATTTCCTTAATATTTTTTGGAATAATTACATTTTGCAAATCTTCTTGATTGTTTTTAGCGACGCAGTTATGACGTGAAATATGCGATGACCCTGATTTATGCCCATTGTAGCAATAAATTTCACCACAATCATTACACTGTACAAAATCCATCTGTTTACCTTCATTATCAACAATTATACGAAATTTTTTCCAAATTCCACTTGATAATGAACTGCACGGCGCGATAGTTTTATATTCTTCGTTGGAAATTTTATCTTTTACTTCAATTTTCCGTTTTCTAGCGGATCGTCGCTTTTCAGTTATATCTTGTTGCGAAAGGCTTGCCATTTTCAACACAAATGACTGAATGAGAAGCTATTTAGAACACACATAAACTTCTACGTAGTACGTACCCCCTTACCTCAGGGAACAAATCATTAACGCGCACCGTACGTAGCAACATAATATTTATTTAAGCGGGCCGCGCAGGCTGGGTTTCAAGGGCATGTTTACTCGAGCGGGCCGCGCAGGCTGAGCTTCGCGGGCATGTTTACTCGAGCGGGCCGCGCAGGCTGGGCTTCGCGGGCTCATGCGTCTCAGGACTTCAAGCCCTTGCACGGGTCGGGCTGGTTTGCAGGACTCTGATCGACACGCGCTGTACATTTGGAAGTCGCGGATGATTACTCCATTGATTGTTTTCTCGCATTATTCGATAGATTTACTGCTCGCCGAGGGCTCCCTGCGATCGTGTACAGCGATAACGGGACCAACTTTCAGGGTGCCGACCGCGAATTGACACGGCGAATTCGCAAAATACTCCGCGACCCTGAGCTTCAAAATCATGTCGCATCTGATGAGATCGAGTGGAAGTTTATACCGCCTGCCGCCCCGCACTTTGGCGGACTTTGGGAGGCCGGCGTGAAAAGCGTTAAATTTCATTTACGCAGAATAATCGGAGACTTCACGCCGACCTTCGAGGAGTTCACTACGCTACTATATAGAATAGAGTGCATCCTAAACTCGCGCCCAGTCGCTCCACTATTCAATGATCCTGATAGCTTTGACGCGTTAACTCCGGGGCACTTCCTAGTCGGCTCACACCTTAAAGCTGTTCCTACTCCAAGCGTGGAGGACATAAATGTGAATAGATTATCACGATGGCAAAAGATTCAACGACTGCACGAACGATTTTGGAAGGTCTGGTCGTCTGACTATTTAAACTCTTTACAACAACGCGGTAAATGGAAAACTCCGCAAGCGAACCTCACGGTCGGTGACCTCGTACTTCTGCGACACCCTAACCTCCCCCCGACAAAATGGGAGCTAGGGCGAGTCGTACAATGTCATTCCGGCGATGACGAACTAGTCCGCGTAGTAACGGTACGAACGGCGAAGTCCATATTCAAACGACCTATTACGCAAATATGCAAGCTGCCCGTTGAATCGTCTGCCAACTAACTTAGTTATAAGATAAGAACGTGCGTTGACTGTAGCTAGAACTTAAGTAATTTCATTCACTGTTCTGAACGAGGCGGGTGGAATGTTACGGAATGCGCTCATGAATTTCTACCACACAGTAGTGGTGTATTAGATTGAAGACATATAATTACTATTATGATTACTGTCGATCTTAGAACTAGGCAGCGCTCTGTGACATTCTTAAACCGGGCTTATTCGTCGTAAATACTGCGGAAGGCCTTTCGATCCTCAACATACCGGAATTATCACGCGTGTTTTGCGTGCGCGCTTTCTCCCGTCTCGCGAACCGATTGGCCGCTAAATTCCCAATGCTCCGAAAAGCTATTGATTACGCGTGTAACAGTCAGTCTGACGAAGGAGCGCTCCGACGATAGTCGTTCGTTCAGATAAATTGTAAAGTTAGCCGACGCCTGTACATAGTATATTAATAAAGTGTTTCAAACAATATCCTAATACATAGTCCGAGAGTCTTTCGACCCTCCGCCAAGAGCATAATCCAGCAAACTAGACGCTGAAACAATTAGCGAGCAAAAAAACTTAATAAGACGTAATTTAACAAAAGCCGTCATTTTCAGCGGGCAATAATCTTTGACTATATAACCAAAATGGTTATATAGTCAAAGGTAATAACATTATAAATTATGTAGTTTCATACACATATACTACACATGAGATCCGTTGCTATAATTTTTATTTTCTCTCAAGCTGTCAACCTAATCGCTATTCTCAGTAAGTAGAATATATATAATCCGATGTTTTCTATAAACAGTAATATCATCTCCCGATGACGCGTGACTCCGTGACTGCTTAAGAGGTAAACTTTCTTTAAAAAGGAAAAGTTAAGGATTAAAGATCCGCATGAATTAATAATACGTTTTTAACAGATTACTACGTTTGAAAAATTCAAAAGATTACTAATCCCTGACGTGTTTATGGCCGTATAGGTGAACTAGGTACTGCCTGGGCCAATATATAAGGTTGAAAGATTGATTGATATCATCTCTCATAAATATATCTTACATATATTTTATATTATATTAATGATCTTTCTTCTTCTAATATTGAGAAAACTGTTTAAATATATATACCGATTATATTATTGTCTACAACAATGATATTTTTTATATACTTGGCGCGAGACACTATCGTGTGTCTTGATATTTTTATATATCTTATATAGTTTATTTGATAATAAAATATATCGTTTAACATTTTGTATTTATTTTGTTCTTAATTTAATCACTTCTAATTTTATAGTGGAAATATATTAACGGGACTACCTGCGCAAGTATTATATATATATATTGTATATGTATATATACATATATAAAACTAATTTAGTCTTTATTTGTATTAATTTTTTAAATACATATTCTGACAATCTGCTAAAAGTTGATAAAACAGCGATGAATGATTTATTATGTCTCTCTCTTTCCTCATCTTTTACCATCGGGATCTCACTTAATGTTTCGATTTTCTGCCACCTAGACGATGAAGGCGCGTTTTATGTCTATTACACATCGGAGCATTGTGAGGATATAGGCACTGGCAGTCCATGGTTATATAGTCAAAGATAAAATCCTTATACACGGAAGCGACATCATAAAGACACTTCCGTTACCAATTGGATGGTATTCCGAAGAATGTCAGGAAGCAAATAATAAACATTTTCGACAAGCTCGGTTATCATGTAGTCGTATGTTCAATCGAACGGCATCAAACGAAGACATTCTTCATTATATGTTGATAGCTTCCGATCCTTTTGTTAGTCGTAGCAGATATATAGAAAGTCGAAAAGTTAAAGAACTGTCTGATGCTGGAAAAAATATGTTGGTAATGTAAAATCCTTCCGCTTATTGTGTTGAGACGTACAGACACGTACAAGCGCACACACAAATTTACAACAGAGAGGGTTTGGAGTCAATAAATACCGTGGATATGACAAACCATGGGGTCCTAATCTCTGTGACACGCGCGGGAACGCACGCACGCGTGCTCGCGCACGCACGCACACACACACACACACACACACACACACACACACACACACACACACACACACACACACGCGCGCGCGCGCGCGCGCAGGCAGAGTCAAATGTAAATGGCCCTTTTCAGTGCCACATAATGTGCGAAATCCAATCGGCTACCTCCACGTGGTGCACATCGGGTAAAGCTGAAGCCAACGGTAGATCTGACCCTAGTTGATGTTAATTAACGCTAAAATGTAATAAATGAACGCTTGCCGTAAAGTTTGTTCATGATTATTAATATAGACGGATATACGAATCTTCTGTGTGAATTTCAAATCCAACAAAAAAAAGCTAACGGCCAGCAGGAAATAAACTTAGTCGGTTTTTCGATTGATACATCCTTAATTAGCATGAAAACGTAATTAGTGAAAGCGTCCTGTCAAATTTGTTCAAGATTATTAATCTAGGTATTCAGATTAATCTTCTGTGTGAATTTCAAGTCCCCCAAAAAAAGCTAACGGCCAGCAGGAAATAAACTTAGTCGGTTTTTCGATTAATACATCCTTAATTAGCATGAAAACGTAATTAGTGAAAGCGTCCTGTCAAGTTTGTTCAAGATTATTAATCTAGGTATTCAGATGAATTTTCTGTGTGAATTTCAAGTCCCCCCAAAAAAGCTAACGGCCAGCAGAAAATAAACTTAGTCGGTTTTTCGATTGATACATTCTTAATTAGCATGAAAATGTAATTAGTGAAAGCGTGCCGTCAAGTTTGTTCAAGATTATTAATCTGGGTATTCAGATGAATCTTCTCCGTGAATTTCAGGTCCCTAAATAAAAGCTAACGGCCAGCAGGAAATAAACTTAATCGTTTTTTCGATTAATGCATCCTTAATTAGCGTAAAAATGTAATTAATGAACGCGTGCCGTCCGATTTCGAAATTTAGGCAGTGACCCGTCAAAGTGCAATCAGTAACGAGTATTTAAAAAAAAAATTGTTTCGATTCGTTTAGATTTGACCTCTCGCATGTAATTTTGTCAGAAAAAAAATACAAGATCTCTAAAATTGACCACTGTGGCGCCGCCCACGTCTCGGCTCTCTCGTCGCGTCGCCCCTCTACTCCAGCTATCGTTCGTGCCGTACCCGTCACCTGTGCCTTGCCATATTCCTTCCCTTTATCTCTTTTTACCTATTTCTCCCCTTCTCCTTCCTTTCACCTCCTCACTCTCTCACCTCCACTCTCCCTCGCTCGCTCGCTCGCTCTCGCCCCTCTAACCTCCTCTGAACCTCCTTTCTATTCCAAGTTGGCCTCGCTCACACACACGCCTGTCACTCTCACCAGTACCGGAAACGGAACCCCAATAATGAAAAATAATTATAGAAATGGATAAATTAAAGTATATTAGTGTTGACCAAGCTTAACTATTTTCGAATAATGCAACATTAACCCTTTATTTAGGTTTTTTCAAATATTTGTCATTCCTGACATTAACATACAGCATATAAAAATAATGATAAATTTAATTAAATTGAAGCATATTCTTGAATGAAATAGATACTTTATTTGCCCCAAGGGGCCTTAAAGGGCGTTTTCAAGGGACGTACCCAACCATGTACATTGGCGTTTTGAAGGGACGTACCCAACCCTGTACATTTCACTCTTCCTATCCCGACCTGGCCCTCGGCCTTATACATTCTCGCTCCCCCCCCTCCCTTTCTCGTTCTTTATCCTTTCCCTTTCCGTCGCTGCACCCTTCCCTTCCCTTACTCCCCTATCTCTTCCTTCTTTCTCCTGGAGACTTTAATGCTAGACTCTCCTCTATCTGTTTCCCTCCTCATCCCATTTTACCTCCTTCCCATCTATCCATAGTCTCCTATTCGTCAGGACCGCTGACCTTCCTTTCAGTCTTTCCTCTCTTGCCTTTACTACCAGCTTGTGCCTATAGGCTCTCTCCTCCATCGTGAGTTCCTCGTCGACTCCTACTTCCCATCTTCTCCATATCTCCTCACTCCTTCCAATTATATCTTCCTTGTCGTCTTCCTCTTCCAGCTCCATAAACAGCACTTCCCTCTTGTCCGCACCTATCACCTCCACAATTCTTATCGGATTTATCCTTCCCATCACTCTTTCCATGATTGTTTCTACCAACTCCTTTCTTTCCTTCGGTCCTTCTCCTGTTACTCTCCTCCATATGAGGCTCCTTTTCCTCTTCTCGGCTTTCTCCCTTTTCTTTTTTTCGTCTTTTCGCTCCGCCTCTCTTTCTTTCCTTTCTCTTCTTCTTCTTCTTACTTCCTCCTCTCTGTCTTCCGCCATTCGCCATAATCTGTTCCTCTCTGCATCGTGTTTCTTCTCCTTATCTCTATCCTCCATCCCTCTTTTGTCATTCCTAGCCTCTCTTTTTCCTCTGTTGCCTCTGTCCTCCTCCCCACTCATCTCTCTTCTTTTCGCCTCACTCTCAATCCATCCCTTCTTTTTCCTCATCTTTTCGTCTCCCCGTCTTACCACCGTTCTTTTCACCTCCTCGCTGGAGTTTCTCCTCTCTTCACCTCTACCTTCCTCCTCACTTGTCACTACCTCCCACCAATCTCTTCCCCATCCTTTTTCACTCCATCCTCTTTCACTGCTCTCTTCTCCCTCTTCTTCTGACGTCTCTTTCATCGCCGTTCCTCTTCTGCTCTTCTTCACCTTCTCTATCTCTCTCTCCTTCTGTCTCCGTCTGCTGCTCTCATCCGCTCCTTTCCTTTCCACCTCTCTTCGCTCTTCGCTCTCCTTGATCTGAATCACTTCAGTCTGCTTCTTCTCCATCTTTTCTAACTGTGTTCTTAACTCCTTCAATTCCTTCCTGACTTCCTTTCCTTCTCGTCTTATTTTCTTCATAATTCCTTGCTTTCTCTCTTAGTTCCTTCGCAATTTCCTTAGCCCACTCAGCCTCCTCCAACTTTTGTCCCTCCCTCGGCATACTCTCCTTTTTGTCGCTATATTAAATAGAGCCTTATATTAGTATGTTGTATTTATCCACCTCTCCTCTCTTTACCAGCCCCCTTTTCTATCATAATGTCTGCCTATAACCTATCCATCCATTTATGCTTGTCTCTGCCTTCCTCACTCTCCTTCCTCTCTGCGTTAACGCTTCTAACTTAATGCGCCACTTACGCTCCTCTGGATATTCCTCAGCGTCTCTCCTCCTTCGCACTCTCAAATCAATTCCTGTGTATTCTCGTAGCCCTCGTACTATCTTTACTCGCTGCTCACCTGCTTTTCAACTTTCAACCGCATCGCGCGTTCCCAAACCTCGTCTCGACGTCCCGCAGGGGTGTCAGCCCGCCGCTTCCCCATTTCTCACTCTCATCTGCCCGCGTGTTCTCGAGCGCTGTGCTTCGACGCCCCGCAGTGATGCCAACCCACTCTTTTGGAGGGGCCGACACCCCGCGCCGTCTCAGCCCCAGCTTCTCGCACGGGTGCCAACTCGCCGACCCAGCGTCGTCTCGACTTTCTCCTCACCGCCATCTCGCCTCTCTACTCACCACACGCGTCTCCGTGCTTTGCAGTTCCACGCCCTCTCTCTCTCTCTCTCTCTCTCTCTCTCTCTCTCTCTCTCTCTCTCTCTCTCCTCTCTCTCTCTCTCTCTCTCTCTCTCTCTCTCTCTCTCTCTCTCTCTCTCTCTCTATCTCTCTCTCTATCTCTCTCTCTATCTCTCTCTCTCTCTCTCTCTCTATCTCTATCTCTATCTCTATCTCTATCTCTATCTCTATCTCTATCTCTATCTCTATCTCTATCTCTATCTCTATCTCTATCTCTATCTCTATCTCTATCTCTATCTCTATCTCTATCTCTATCTCTATCTCTATCTCTATCTCTATCTCTATCTCTATCTCTATCTCTATCTCTATCTCTATCTCTATCTCTATCTCTATCTCTATCTCTATCTCTATCTCTATCTCTATCTCTATCTCTATCTCTATCTCTATCTCTATCTCTATCTCTATCTCTATCTCTATCTCTATCTCTATCTCTATCTCTATCTCTATCTCTATCTCTATCTCTATCTCTATCTCTATCTCTATCTTATCTCTATCTCTATCTCTATCTCTATCTCTATCTCTATCTCTATCTCTATCTCTATCTCTATCTCTATCTCTATCTCTATCTCTATCTCTATCTCTATCTCTATCTCTATCTCTATCTCTATCTCTATCTCTATCTCTATCTCTATCTCTATCTCTATCTCTATCTCTATCTCTATCTCTATCTCTATCTCTATCTCTATCTCTATCTCTATCTCTATCTCTATCTCTATCTCTATCTCTATCTCTATCTCTATCTCTATCTCTATCTCTATCTCTATCTCTATCTCTATCTCTATCTCTATCTCTATCTCTATCTCTATCTCTATCTCTATCTCTATCTCTATCTCTATCTCTATCTCTATCTCTATCTCTATCTCTATCTCTATCTCTATCTCTATCTCTATCTCTATCTCTATATTGTATGCATAATATTTAACGTATGTATTAAAAATATTATGCATACAATCACAAATAGTCAAGGTAACGGCCAATAACGAGCAAAACAAAGATGTTGAAAATTTGAAAATGTATATTAATATATTAAAAACGGGACGTTTCGGCAACACCGTGCCTTCATCAGCCTAATAATTACAAAAAAATAACCGAATAATCGAGAACCACAAACATATCCACATCCACATAAGCACGGTGACAATGTTAAAAAGTCGCAAACGCTATATAAATACGGTTGTTAGTCCGAAGATAAGTAAGGATTATCGTGATATTGTTCGTCGAAATAACCCGGCATCGAGGCGCATTTTCAAAAAACTTGCATAAAGGGTCCATGATTAATTCCTCAGTCGACAATGGGAATGAATCGAGTCAAGCTAGCGAAGTCTGCACGTCACCATAAAGAGTCAACAGTTAAAAGTAAAAATGCGTCTGAACTGTAATAATGGAAATAAATGTAGAATCAATTAATAATGTTATAAGTGCCATAATGTGAAACCGTGTAAAAAACACTAAGTGTGAGAATGTATTAACAATTGTACGTACTGAGAATAATGTGGAATCAAGAAGTAGTGTTTACAAGTACCGTACTGTTTCGAATCCTATGTGTGACTGAGCATTATC
>NW_027249758.1:0-81371 GCF_030848795.1 Temnothorax nylanderi | reverse complement strand
AATAAAAAATATCTACACACACACACACACACACACACACACACACATTAATATACATAAAATACACGTCAATGTATGTACCTCATATTAGTTTCTCATTGCAGGCATTAGTAAAAAATGCTGAAAAACACGGACTTCTGGCAGGCATAGACAAAGACTCAGCTTGGGCGGCAACGAAATTGTTAATTTCTTTGGCATACTTGCCAGAAGAATTAATAACAGAAGGCTTCCACATAATTGCTAATATTATTTTTGAGGGTTGCAAGAACTTGAACTCGTTCTTCAGTTATTTTAAAGCAACATGGATCGATGGATTCAAGCCTAGTTCGTTTTCAATCTATAATACAAGACATCGAACAAACAATATCACTGAAAGGCATAACAGAGAGTTAAAAAACCAATTTACAGAAACATTCAACGATTGTAGAATTTTTAGGTATATTGTGAACGACTTATAGTAGATAACTTTTTGCAGAATATATGTATTATTCATAAACTCATCTCTCTTTCACTTTTCAATATTTAATTATTTATATTAAATTATTTACATTATTTACAGTGTATCTTACTGAACATCATAAAATGATGCGCAGCTTCGAAAGGCACCCGCAATTTTGGGCAAGGACAGAACGGAAAAATATAAAACAAGAAGACGCACTGAAAAATATTTGGAAGGAAATTGAAAGCGATCCAACAAATGTTGATTTATTATTAATTTTAAATAGGCTCAGTCAATTTGTCGGAAAAAAAATACATAAATATATTGTAATACGTAGGGTAGACCGGGGCACGTTGTCACACGGGGCACGTTGTCACATCGGCTTTATTTAAAAAACTAATAATCAGAGGACTACACCCGTTATTCCCAAAACGTGTTAGTGTATGCCCATCTTTGGTATGTTTACAGTGTTGAGATTGCTCCAGCTGTGTTGACGTAAAATCAACTTGAAAGTTTTTTGCGACCGTAAGTAAAATTTTATTGTCTAATATTCAACGTACTGGACATGAAGCTTATGTTTTTTCAGAATAGACCTTTATATTATCTTAAAGTATGTACTTTTACTTACCGCGTGCAATACCTAACCTTATGAATATCTCAAACGTGTCGACCATGAGGCTGTTTGGAGTAAAAAAATGCCCTCGGGGCACGTTGTCACATACAATTTTGATATCACTCTAACCCTCTATTGTGTTTAGCTTGCTCTTCTTTACTGACTTCTTTATCGATTGGATTTATTATCTCTAGCGTCGTTACTCATCGATATTTCGTTATGTTCGCCAGCGCGCCTATAAAATGTGTATCAATAAGTTGCGCATTCGAGTGGAATTCTTGTATTTAGATTAAAACGAAAATTTTGTACTTTTTTGAATTAAAATAAATGTTTCTGTGAAGGATTTTACTTTTTTACATTGCACTATAATATATTGATATTTACGTTGAATACAGTTTGGATAACATTTTGCATGCAATTACATGTGATGTGACAACGTGCCCCGGTCACGGGGCACGTTGTCACAAGCGACCTGTCGTTATTTATTGTTATGTAACAACTGTAGAGTAACAATCACACAAAATTCGATACTGTCCAATTGAAGCTGAGGGTTCACTCGAAATTTTGGCATATCAAAGTACTCTCAAATATTAAATGTAAAAAATACAAAAAATATTGAACAAAATGTGTGACAACGTGCCCCGGTCTACCCTACTTTATTATTTCATACTAAAGTAACATTCCATTATTCTATAATACAATATAAAGAGATACTCATTTAAGTCACATTTCGCAAGTTTCAATACGCTTTATATCAAAACACGCATATGTCACAACTCGCATATGTCAAAACGTCAAAGAAGTTTCGGCTAACCAAATGTATCACTACTTACCCAGTGCGACTAACCCACAGAAATTTAATATGAACTACCTAGGAACTTTCGTTAGTACCAACGCTATCCCCTCTCTTTTTATGGAAATTGTCGGGTAACCTAAATAACAACCGTCGCTAAGGACGATTCGCGTCTTCTTTTACGGGAGAGACAGAATTCCAGAACATAGCGGGCGACTCGTATGACGCGCGGTACGGGCGTACAGCTCGGGTGTAACACTACCCCCCCCCCCCCTTTTCAGATTGTCGCCCCGACAATCCGGGAGGGTAGCTTGTCACGGTCTCAGCTTCCCTTCACTGTGAACCCCAGGGCACCGAATGGTTAACTTGTCCTCCCCGGGATGCTGCCCCGAGTTACCGGACCCCATCCCTCTTGGTTTCCGGTGGTTTCACTTCCAGTCTTTAACCGATCCTCTTCCGGGGAGAGCTGGCCAGGCTCCCCCCTTCGTCGGTTCGGGACTACCTCGAGAAAGTTCCGCTCCTATCCGGTGTAGATTCCCCCGCTGCCAATTCTTCGTGCCGACGCTCCTCTATATCTTCAGACAAGGGGGGGGGGAAACTTGTGTGGACCCAACGCCTTTACAGGCTCCCCAAGTCCCTGCCTCAGCATTTGCTCAACGTCCCACGGGAAAACCACAGCTCAAAAACCGTGGGCGAGGCAGTCTTCTTACAATAAGGAACTCCCACCCGAAGAAGTCTTCGGCCGTTGTTCTGCCACGGTATCCCACATCTCCACAAGAACCGCTGACTTCCTCGGATTTCATTCCTCTACAAAAACAAATAGGACGCACAGAAACAAGAGAACATTTGAATAATAAAATAAAATTACAACACTTTACACATAGTTCCACAATTTTTTTATTAAATACACATTACAAATTCCAAATAGCATTGCACATTTCCCTCTTTACGAGCTCTGACCTACACTAACTTCTCAATTCAATTTCCTTTCCGAATAAATAGCTAACCTATCCGAATGAACTACTTTGCTTCTATGTCGGGGTGATTTCCGTATACAATAAACAACATCGCTAAGTTTCTTAATTACCAAATAGGGACCTTCCCAATTACTCTGCAGTTTTGGAGCCCTATCCTTAACTCTCCGAGGATTATAGAGCCAAACTCTCTGCCCCTCCTGAAAAAGAACCCGACGAACTCCGCGATCGTATCGTGCCTTCATCCGGGAAGATTTCAAATTCAACTGATCCCGTACGCCAGAATGAATTTCCTCTAGTTTCCCCTTTAAATTTCTAACGAAATTTCCAACCAATGGAGATTCCACCCCATGAAGTTTTGAAGGATTTCCTCGCAAAAGATCTGACGGCAATCTGAGATCTCGAGCGAAGTATAATTCTGCAGGGGTGATTCCAGTTGTTTCATGCTTTGAGGATCTATATGCCAGGAGGAACATGGGGATCCATCGGTCCCAATCTTTTTGGTTTTCAGAGACATATTTCGCTAAATAATTAGTTATAGTCTGATGCTGGCGTTCAACTTGCCCATCAGACTGAGGATGCAAGGCAGTCATTCTTGTCTTCTTTATCCCAAAAAGCCCCATCAATTCTGAGAAAAGTCTCGACTCAAAATTTCTCCCCTGGTCGGTATGAACCTCAGTGGGCACTCCGTGCCTGGAAACAAACTGATTCACAAAAACCTCTGCAACCGTCCTCGCTCTCATGTTTTTCAAAGGGAAAACTTCCACCCATTTCGTAAAACAGTCCACTAGGACAAGGAACTTATTACCGGATTTTGTCATTGGAAGAGGACCAAGGATATCCATCTGAATCCTCTCCAGAGGTGCCCCAACATTGTAAATTTGCAGGGGAGATTTCCCCTTCCCTGAAGGGCCCTTCCTGGCAACGTAGATCTTACAAGTTCTACACCAGTCTTCTACATCTTGCTTACAGGTCGCCCAGAAATACCGTTTCCGAGAGTCATGCAATTCCTCTAGAATTTCTTTAACAAATTTCCGTGGGACGATGAGTTGCAAAAAACTAGACTTAAGGTTTGGAGCTTCCCATCTTTTATAAAGTATGCCCTCTTTCAGGATCAGGGCATCCCAATATGACCAGTAAATCTGAGCAGAGATATCTTTCGCAGCCAACTCAGCGCGTGGTGGGCGAACACCAGCCTCCTTCCCACGGAGTATAATTAAAATGCTTGGATCCGCTCTTTGCTCGAAACGCCATTTTGAGAGATCTTCCGCTGCTAATACAATCCGAGCGACATCACTCCTCTTCGCCACGGAGTTCTTCTTTGGCACAATACTCACAGCCGGACGACTCACATGTACGCCTTGACAATCCGTCGGGGTTCCCGTGAGAAAGTCCTTTTCTGTAGGTTATTACGAAACGATATTGTTGGAATAATGCATCTTTCCTTTGATAAATATAGATTAATTTTATTTTCTCGCGTTTTCTAATACTAAGTTTAAGTTGCGCGCGGTAAATTGTAACTAGCGTGTAAGATCTTACTTTGGTTAAACCTTACTCAAACATGAAATGAGATGACTCGATTAACTGGAGGGGACGTGCATTACGCGATCGAAGCATTCATTTTATTATATCCGCAGTTTTATTTGAAATTCCGGTGACTACAACTATCTTTCTTCGGAGACCGCTCATATACGCACGCTCGTTCACACACACGCACACCCGCTTAATACATACACTCACTCACAATTACCGCTCGCCACGCTCCACGCCGAAGATGGTCTTCAATATATAAAATGTACGCGGATATGTCGCAATTAAGAGACTACTAATAATCTAGCTGTTTATCAATGGCACAGCGTATGAAATAGAGAGATACATTTATGTGACGCTCGAGTCATTACAATCTCCGAGTACGTGTGCCGGTTATGATTCGAAATTACATTAGAGACAGTGAGATACTCATCTGTGTACTCGGAGTATATTATACGGCGCTTCCCTCGTTGGCTCTCTTGCCTGTTCCGGGGACCCTCGCTACCTTTTCCTCCAGTCGCTGATAAAATGCTGGGCGGGCCGTATTAAGCGCCGCAGTCAGTTCGATCGCATCATGATCCGTGTTCCAGAGATCCTCAGACTGTCGGTCGTCGTATCAAGGCCCGTATTTATTGGTAGCTGTCTGGGCCCTTCGGAGGTGTGGTCAGCTCGGAGTCCCCAGAACGAAAGAGAACGAGGCCGAGCTTCGCTCGGTCTCGTCGATCATCGCGGATCGCGGATCGATGGGCTTGCGCAGATCACCCGTCTCCCACTTCGGGAGAACCATGGTGGATTACAGCGCGCACACATTATTACACCTTAAAAGCGTTCCGACGCTTCACTTCCACGTGTGGCGCATACACATCAAGTCACTAGCCGACACCAGACGGCGTCCCTGACGAAAATGAGAAGTTTCATAAACGTTTTTTTTATGTTTACGTGAGCGTTTGCGGAAGTTCGTTGAGAGTTTAGAAACGGTCAGTAGAGAGTTCGTAGAGCGGAAATTGCAACGCTGCAGCGTTTGAAAGACGTTTGTATATAGCGTTTTTGAGAGTTTGCACAGCGTTTACATGACGTATGACGTTTGCTGAGAGTTCTTTAAAACATTTAGAGATTCTCTGTTAAGCGTTTAGGCTGCGTTCGGAAACGTCACCCGGGTACACACGGGTATATTCCCTTCTCCTAACTCGCTGAGATAGAAAGAGAAGGGAGTATACTCAGTATACTCGTGTGCACTCGGGTGACGTTTTCGAACGCAGCCCTGATAAGTCGAAAGCGTTTGCTTTCATCATTGAAAACTGCGTGCAGCCTCTATTGAGCTTAACGGGCGTTTACTCTTGTTGTTAGAAGAAACGGCGTAAAGAGCGTTAAATGTTAAAATCTGCTTTTCGCCTCGCAGGGGGTCTGCTTATATACGCGGCTGGATGTATTTTAAATGCGAGAAAGATACGCCGCCTAGCGGCATTGTTAGAAGAACGTTTGCTGAACGGAGGGAAAACGCTTGTGTTACGGAGTCGGGAAAAGCGTTTCTTGGGCGTCTCCAAGCCGTTTGCGTTAACGCCTTACAAATCGTTCACTGCGCCTCTACAATTCGCCATCGGAAGAGCGTTTGCTGAACGGATTGAAAACGCTTGTCTTACGGCGTTGAGAAAAGCGTTTGCTAAACGTTTGAAAAATCTGACAGCAAACTCTCTGCACGCAGCGTTTACTGAGCGTTCTCTGAAAAGCGTTGCCTCAGCATTTCAGAACTTTCATGAAACGTTATATACAGCGTTTTATAAGCGTTCTGAAAGCGTTCAAAATCCAACGGCGTTGTGTAAGCGTTCTTATAAAGTTTGAAAACGTATAAACTCTCAAAAAACCCTCATTGAACGGTTGTCAACGCTTTATAAAGCTTCTTAATTTTCGCCAGGGGTGCTATTCGACACCAGGCGGCGTGCCTTTTCCGGCTACCAAGCGGCGCGCTCCCGACCGCCACATACACATTGTACGCGACACAGAGCACACACAACCATTGTCGAGCGTGTAATAATAAAGATTTTCGTTCATAAAGAAGATCCGTTCACACTGCATCTCCCGATCACCTGCGGTTCCTCAACAGATATTGCTGGAGCCTCTCCAGTCACCGAGCCAGCTGTCCATCTAAATCCCTGAAAGACATAAGAAATATGATCCGTTCGGATCAAAAATTCACATCCTAAAAGATAATGGCGAAAAAACTTAACAGAATCTACAATCGCTAAGAGTTCTCGTCGAGTTATACAATAGTTCCGTTCAGCTTTGTTCAGCACGCGACTAAAATACGCGATGACCCTCTCCTCCCCATTTTGCTTCTGAGATAGAACTGCGCCAATTCCAAGATTGGAGGCATCAGTATCAAGGATGAACTCGCCCTCCCCCTTCGGAAAAGAAAGCACTGGAGGAGAGGACAGTACCCGTTTTAACTCATCAAAAGAGTTCTGCTGAACCTCGCTTCAGATAAATTTTATCTGGTTCCCCGTTAATTCATAAAGGGGTTTAGCAATCGAAGAAAATCCTTTAATAAATTTACGATAGTATGAGCAAAATCCGAAAAAACTCCGTATTGAAGTTTTCGTGTAAGGAACCGGCCATTTCTCAACGGCAGCGACTTTCTCAGGATCTGTAGCAACTCCCTTTGCCGAAATTATATGCCCCAAACACTTTACTTCGTTTTTAAACAAAACACATTTCTTAGGATTGATCTTTAAATGTACTTTTTGTAAGCGTAAGAACACTTTTTCCAAATTCCTCAGCATCTCCTCAAAAGTCTTTCCGAAAATTATCACATCATCTAAGTAAACTAAGCAAATTTCAAATAATAATCCTTGCAAAACTTTCTCCATGAGACGTTCAAAAGTTGCCGGGGCGTTACATAAGCCAAAAGGCATCACCGTGAATTGCCAAAGTCCTCTGCCGAAAGAGAAAGCCGTTTTCTCTCTATCTTCAGGGCGAATTTTAATTTGCCAATAACCACTTTTCAAATCTAAAGTACAAAACCAAACGTTACCTGCTAGATGATCAAATATAACGTCAATTCTGGGGAGGGAATACGAATCTTTTTCCGTCAGTGCGTTTACAATTCGATAATCCACACAAAATCTTATCGTTCCATCCTTTTTGTGTCTTAATACCACAGGGGAAACCCAGGGACTGTTTGATTCCTCAATTACTCCACATGCCTTCATTTCCTCGATAATCTTATCTACCTCCCCTCTCAACCGAAAAGGAATCCGCCGGGGTACCTGCTTTTTGGGGAGAGAGTCTTGCATATTTATGACATGTTCAACGACGTCACAATTTCCCGCAACAATATTCTCGGAAAACACATCGCAAAATTTCTCAAGGAATTGAGCAAAAAGTTCTCTTTGAGAAAAGTCAAGATCCCGGGAATTATTTCTGAAGAGTTCTTTCAAGGAAACCGGGACTCTGTCTGGATCGTTCTCGATTCGAGCTACTCGTGCTCCCGAATTCTCAGTTCCGAAAACAGAATCGAAAATTTCTTCTAAATTTACTATTTTCAGAAAATTTACTCCCAAAAGACAGTCGTCATTTATATCGGCAACAAGCAAAGAAAACACAACCGAATGACTGCCTATTTCAACTCTAGCTTCTACTTCGAACTTAATTGTAACTTTTTCTCCAGTAGGATATCTCAAATCTAAATTCCTTATGCAAGACTTTTCCTTTCCTGCTTCTACGAATTTGCTACTTAATATCGAAACGTCAGAGCCCGTGTCAACCTTGAAAAAACATTCTTTCCCGTTAACTTTCCCCTTATAACAGAAATGATTAAAATATAGCTTAACTCTATTTTCATCCAGAACATCTTTATTCTTCACATTCGAAACAACATTTTTATCATCAATAAACGGGGTATTGATAACCCTCGCCAAACTCACCCCGCTGAGTTTGACTAAATCACGTTTCCCCTTTGCTCGGGGCACTCAGATCGGAAATGTCCAGTCTTCCCGCATGTCCAACATTCCCCCCGGCCGGCGCTAAATTTGCTGCCACGCCCATTTCCTTTCTGATAATTTCCTTTTTGATCTTTCTCCCCCTCCTCTTTCCGTTCCTTATCCCTCCTCTACTTCCCCCTTCTCATTATTCGCGCCCCTTTCTGTCCTTCTTTTGCAGTGTTTTTATTAAATTTTTCGCGGGCGAAACCCTCTTCCTAAATAATTTTTAACGCCTTTGCCCTCTCAACCGCCTGACACAAAGAGGTTATCCCCTCCATTTGTAACGTCCGTCGGATAAAGTGGTCCGTGACGGCCGTCACAAACTGTGAACATGCAATTTTTTCGCGAATTTCATGGGGGCACTCGGGATATGCGAGGCGCAACAGTCGTTTAATATCGGAGCCGAGAGCGGCCAAGTCTTCCCCGAATCTTTGCCTGCGGTTTGTGAGCGCGGAATAATAATTCTGCGTTAAACGCTCCTCGCCGAAACGCAACTCGAGCTTCGTCTTCAACTCCGCAAAATTAAGACATTCAATGTCTTGTACCGTCTCCAGAATCGTGCGCGCCTTCCCTCTCAGACTCGAAGCCAGTGTGACGGTTTTCGTCGCGTCGTCCCAGGAATTTGCTCGCGCAATCAAATTAAATTGTGAAAAATACTCCTGCAATGGGACTGTCCCATCGTAAGTATCGGGCTTTAGCTTATAGCCGAGCCCGACATCTGCTCCTGTGGCAGCGACACCCGCATGTGCGGTTCGGATCCCGACATTGGCCACGTTCGTGCCCCTCCCACTCGAACATTCGACGAAGTCACTCACAGCGCTCGCGGTCGTGCTTCTCTCAATCGGACGTGTGTCTCTTTCACTCGCGCCGTCCGCGTCCGCGCTTCTTTCGGTCGGGCGTGCGCCACTCTCACTCGCGCCGCCCGCGATTGTGCTCCCTTCAGCCGGGCGCACGACGCTTTCACACGCACTACTCGCGTTCGCGCCCCCCGCGCGCGCGACCCGCGTCCCTTCGCCGTTCGCGCTTCGTGCCCCCATGTCCCCGGACGCTCTAATAATGGAAAGACTTAGCTGGGGATTGTCGTTGGAGTTCGTTCCTCGGAGTCGACGGAGCTCCTCCTCCTTTCGGCGGATCGTCGCCGCGTACTCCTCCTCCCTTCGGGCCTGTTCCACACGTAGTAGTCGGACTTCTTGAATGACGGCCTGGAGCGTCTCAGTGAGCGTCGTGATCAAGTCTGGCCGGGGCATTCGTGGAGGACGGACGTGCCTCACGAGCGCTCCGTATAATATATAAGAATAAGTGTCTTTAATATTAGTTTTCGGAAATTCCTATGCGTAGTGCTCTGTACCGTGTTTTTATATCACGTCACATAAATTTTGGTGAAATATTGTTTGAATTAAGGATATTATTGATAACTATGCATGTGGGATACGTACGCGTGCGTATGGGTGTGGCACTCGTGCTACACATCTTATTGTTAATTATAATTACGATCTGTATAATATCCTTAATAATGTGATTTGATTCGGTTTCTGGATATACATACGCAATTAACGATATATATATTATTAATATTTGTTGTGAATTTCTCCTATATTTAAACAAAATCTCTGCCACGTCACGTTACGATACCTCTCGACACTCATATAAGACCCCTGTAAATTAGTAATCCGCCTTTTATCCTAGGATATCCGATATTAATTATGTTCCGGGTGTGCTGGAGTGCTTGAGGATACATGTATATTTTGTTAATTTTCATAATTTTTGACAGCAATTTTGATAATTATCTGTGCCACGTACACGTGGCACATGGCCGATCTTATGAAGGGACGAAATGGTTTTGATGAGTGGACAGATATGGAGAAATGTGCTTTTTTTGATGCCTATAGCCCGATTCTGACAAGATGTCGTTTATTAAACTTTATTTTGGTGAGTCTTTGACCACCGTGTGGGTGCTGTGTTGCAAAATTGTCTGTTCTTAATGTGCCGTATAAGCAGCCATTTAGAGTACGTTCTCGTGTTACCGTCGAACGACACGTGCGATGCCTTTGGTATAGATAATGAATTAATTAAATTTTTTAAGACTGCCGAGCTCCATCGTTTCTCATTCGCGATACACGACGTATATATGCGTATCTGGCTTATAAATTTCATCTCTGCGCGTTCGTGGTCATTACATCATTCCGGGTTTTAGACGCGATGTCTTTTGAGGTTAAGTGGTGCTTGTATCTGGTGCCACCGGGATACTATGAGCTTGTGCAATGCGTGTTTGGCACACGTATTTATTTATATTTAATGTTTCTGCGACACAATTCCTTGTGATAAAATGTTTAAGGCTATGCGTTAGTGATAATTGTCAACTATACTATCTGACTTGAGTTACTTTAAGAAGTAAATTTAGTATTATTATTATTATTATTTTAAGCCCTAATTAAGCTCTCCTGCGTTAACTTTAAGTCTCGTTTGTATCTAATACGCGCTTAGAGGATGACAGGAAACTATACACATGTTATTGCTGTGATCGGGCTGTTTGAATTTGAATATGGCTTGTCTTTGTGACTGTGTCTTGGTTTTATGTGTATTGTTTTTCGTGTTGAAGCTGAGTGATACTTATTGTAATAAAAATTTATTAACTACGTTGATCTCACTTTATTTTCTATGTATAGAGTTATAGGATATATATACGGTCTGCAAAGCTCGAATAAACTCGACTAGAGTTTGCTATTGATTGATTGATGTAAAACTATTCGCAATAAGTGTTGACTTTATGCTGTTCTGGGTTGTTTTCGTGCTTCGAGTATATACGTTGAGATCCAATACGCACTCAATACTCAATATAAGCAACTTTAACGACGAAACTGTTATAATTTGACAATACATTATTGTCTTTTTGGCATGGGTATTTCGAGTTGCGTACTTAATCAGTATTCTTTTCAGGAGGCATAAAGGAAAGAAGAAATAAATAAACTTCTCATTTATTTATTATGAACAATATATATATTATTTACATGTGGATCTCTTCGTGTTCGTGTTTTAGTGCTTTGTGTTTAATATATGTACTTTTCACAGGCACCCCCCCCCCTCACATTCCTAAACTTTACTTATTTATTGCAATAAGTGATAAAATACACTTGTTACTCGATTGTTGTTGCGATTGGGTTATGTTTTTCGATAAGCGCGTGCGAACATCTAAGACTATGAGTATGAGTTTGAAGACATGCGGCCTGACCAGATATAGGGATTTCTTGCCTTATGGCCAACTCTCATGTGTGAAATATGGCGGATCTGAGGACGAACTAAATGATTTAATAAACTTAACCTTTTGATAATGTTATACTGAATAAACATATTTGGAATCGTCAGCTGATGACTTTATTCTAGATCAACCAAACAAAATTATGTAATATTGGAGAGATTAGTGGAATTGCGCTGCATTTCTCGGAAAAATCGTTAAACCGCGGATTCAATTGTCGTGGTTTTACTGTATTATTGTACATTGCCTGACATTTGTACAAGGAAAAAGAAAAACAAACAAACAAACAAATAAACAATTACACAAAATAAGCAGAACAAAAACATATATACAAACAAACAATTATAAGCAAAACAGACTAAACAAAACATTTTCACAAATGCCAGGCAATTTGATATGAAACAAATTCAAATTTAAGTGAACTCAGATAAATTTTCTTATTTGTGCAAGACACTGAGAAGTGAAGAACAAGACACTGACTTAGAAATAAATTAGATTAGTAGGCAAATTTCGATTTTGTCAAACCGCAGACGGCAGCTACGCATCAATTCTTCTTCAACAACAAAATCGAGCGAACCTCAAGATGTTGCGAATACTCAGCAAATTCGGACCCCTAGGAATGCTGGCAAGGAGGCTCCGCGTCGTGGCTCTAACAACGCCACTAACGCGGCTACCAAGGCTCCCCGAGGCACCCCTCGTCGTAGACCGCCTAAATCAGCGGCCGTAACTTTAACCAGCATAGACCCGGAGAAGGTATCATACGCCGCAATTCTTAAACAAGCGCGTGAGAAAATTGAGCTGAGGTCTTTGGGAATCGAAGATTCAAAAATACGACGCGGTATCAACGGTGGTTTCATTATTGAGATCCCCGGTGAAGACGGTGCCTCTAAGGCGGACGTTCTCTCAAGAAAACTCAGAGAGGTTTTGGATATTAGCACCGTACGTGTTAACAGACCAACGGCAACAGGCGAGATTCGTCTGTGGAATTTTGACGACTCGATATCCAGGTCGGACATTTTAGACAAGATCTCAGTCACTGGGGATTGTGACGAGGCTGACATCAAGATCGGCAATGTGAGACCGTTGCGTAGCGGACTCAATTCCGTATGGATAAAGTGTCCGTTGGCTGCGGCGCTCAGGATTTCCGACTTGGAGCGGATAAAAATCGGATGGACGGTGGCCCGTGTGGAGCTATTGGAGAAAAGACCGGTCCAATGCTTCAAGTGTTGGCGATTCGGTCACGTGAAGAACACTTGTAGTTTCCCGGAGGACCGCACTGGGTCCTGCTTTAGATGCGCGGCCAGGGATCACCAGATCGGCCAATGCAGTGCAGCTCCACACTGCGTTGTCTGCGCCGAGGCTGGGAAACAGTCTGGCCATCGTTTAGGCTCGTCACCTTCCTGTTTCGGAAAAGAAGGAAGATTAAACTCGCAACGAAATAACAATGGATAACTCGAAACTCCAGATTATCCAGACTAATTTAAACAGAAGTCGGGAGGCACAAGATCTCCTCTTACACCATGCTGAGGAACTGGGAGCTGCGATATGCGTGGTGTCGGAGCCCGCCCGCACGCCGAGCTCCCAGCAATGGTTTCGCAGCGATAATGGACTTGCCGCTCTCTTTATTAACGGTCGAGCTGCTCTTCATCCCGCAGTTTTGATCGCGAAAGGCCATTCTATTGTTGTCATAAGATACGGCAACATTTATATAGCATCTTGCTATGTCTCGCCTAACGTAGACTATAATGGATATGCTGGCTTTCTGGACGAGCTAACCACTTTGTGTCCGGCATCCTAAACAAACATCTTCTTATTTGTGGAGATTTCAACGCCCACGCAAGACTTTGGGGTTCGCGCCGCCGGGACTTTAAGGGCGACCTACTCGAGGACTGGGTGGCTCAGGCCGACGTTCGCCTGGCAAATGTTGGGAATTCGCCTACCTTCATGTCCGCCCAGGGTAGCTCTGTTATAGATCTCACCTGGGCTTCTCCAAGCCTGTTGGGGAAACTTCACAACTGGACGGTTCGCGATGACATGGAGTCACTCTCCGACCACATCTATATTACTTTTGACATTTCTGATTGTCCTCCGAGAAATCCTATAACAAGTCAGGCTCCACGTTGGAGCTTCCGTAATATGGATGTGGATCTGTACAAGGAGGTCCTCGAGTGGACATGTGCTGTTACTCCACTTGACGACGAATACTTGCTTCGGTTTGGACCGGATAAGTGGATCCACCGGAGTATCGTAAACGCTTGCGAGGTGGCGGTCCCGCGAGCCCGTAACCGCGAGCATGGAACATATTGGTGGAGCCGGGAAATCGCATGTCTCAGGAGATCGGCGATTGCGGCGAGGAGAGCGTGGACGAGGGCCCGTAACAAGGACACGCCTGATGAGGTTGCGCGGAAACGTATGGCCTTCCAGTTGGCAAATCAAGAGCTTAAGTCAGAAATCCGCAAAGCCAAGACTAAGTCCTGGCAGGAGCTAGTCAAAGCTCTGGATGACGACCCGTGGGGCCTACCTTATAGGATCGTGATGAATCGACTACGTAGGTCAACACCCGGACTTACTTATACTCTTGAGCCGGATGTATTGGAACAACTTCTAAATAATTTGTTCCCTCCTGGCAACCCACTGAGAGATTTGCATTTGGATGGTTCTGGTGAGGTTGTGCCGCGGGTTACTGTGGGTGAGGTTTCAGAGGCCATAGATGCAAAGAAGAGTTCGAGTACGGCCCCGGGACCTGACGGTCTTAAATTTGCGGCGCTTAAACAGCTACCTCCGGGCATGAGGCTAAGACTCGGCCAGTGTTACCACTTATGTTTAAAGTATGGTATTTTTCCACCCGCGTGGAAAACAGCCGATTTAGTGCTGATTCTTAAGGGTGAGGCTCCTCCTCTGGGTCAGGTCCCGAAGGCAAGGCCAATATGCCTGCTTAATGAAGTGGGGAAAACTTTTGAGCGCGTTATCGCCGGCAGGATGCACAACTTCTTGGAGGAGAATCTACCATCCGACCTATCAAGTAATCAATTTGGCTTTCGCAGGGCGCGGTCAACTACCGACGCTCTGCGCCTGTTTAAGGAGATTGTCACTGTTGCACGTGATAATGGCCGGGTCGCTCTTGCCTTCTCGTTGGACATCGAGAACGCGTTCAACTCCCTCAAACTTCCGGGAATCAGAAGGGCCTTGCGGGTCAAAAATTTTCCAATCTATATCCGCAAAATAATTGACTCTTTCCTTACTAATAGAAGGGTCAGGTTTAACACCAGCGGTGGACGACGTTTCCGTCGAGTAAATAGAGGCGTTCCACAGGGATCTGTTTTGGGTCCTCTATTGTGGAACTTGGCGTATGATTACGTCTTGAGAGCCCTGCTGTTCGACGATTGCCATCTTATCTCTTTTGCGGACGACACTTTGCTGGTGGTGGTTGCCGATGACTTCGACGACGCCTGCCAGTTGGTCATCGAGTGTCTGGAGAGGCTCCTTATAAACATCCGTTTTCTGGGCCTCCGCGTGTCCTGGTCTAAATCTGAGGCCATGTTCTTCGGCCGTGCACCGCGGAATTCATCCTTTGATTTTGAGGGAGGTAGGATTTGGATTAAGAATTCTATGAAGTACCTGGGTGTCCATATCGACAACAAGTGGGCTTTTAACACCCACTTTAAGTATCTGGCGGAGAAGGTCGGTAGGGTCGGGCGAGCGCTGTGCGGGATCCTCCCAAATCTTAGGGGACCCATCGAATGCAAGCGTCGACTCTATTATAGTGTTATAACATCTATTATCCTGTACGCCGCTCCTATTTGGGCTGACGAGCTGCGAAATTCTGGAAACAAACAACGTATCCTGCAGCGCGCTATTCGACTCATGGCCCAGAGGACCATAATGGCCTATAGGACGGTCTCGTACGAGGCGGCTACTCTGCTTGCGAGAATTCCGCCCATTCATCTGTATGCCTCTTTTATCAGCCGGGTGTATTATCGTCTCAGGGAGCTTAGACGGACTGGTGCCTATACAGTGGATTCTCCGTCGGACGTGCGTACGGAGGAGGAGTCCGTTCTCAGGAGAGAATGGGCAGCACACTTGGAGCGCGACGTATTGCCTGGAAGAAGAACCAGAGATGCGATATTGCCTAACCTGGTTGCTTGGCTTGATAGGCGGACTGGGTTTCTGACTTTTCGTGTTACTCAGCTGTAGACGGGGCACGGCTGCTTCGGGGCCTTCCTTCACAGGATTGGGAAGGAGGAATCCCCGATCTGCCGCTATTGCGACAGCAATGTGCCTGATACTTCGGAGCATACCCTGTCGGATTGTGACAGATGGAGTCTAGAGCGTGGTGAATTGACGGTTGCCCTCGGTCAGGATTTGTCCCTGGCAGCAGTCATTAGAGAGATATGCGGCTCGTGCGAGTCCTGGAAGGCCCTTCCGACCTTTGCGGAGAGGGTCATGTGCCGCAAGGAAGAGGACGAGAGACTTAGGGAGCAACAGCGACTTTATCAGGATCTTGCGGCGGAGGACGACGACCCAGACCCTCCGACTTAAATTTGTATTTCCCCTGCGAGATTTATCATTGTAATTCGTTCTTTTGCGCTCTGTAAATGTCTGTTATATCATGCGGCGTGGATCCTTCGTGGGCTCTCCCGGGTTTTTCTTTTGGGGGGGCGTGCGCCGGTCGTTCTTTGGGCTGCTTCCCTCTCGGGGTCCGGTGTGTCTCCTCTGGCGACGTTCCCGGATCTCTGGGGGGGGGGGGGAGTTCGGCCCTGGGGCGGCCGGCGCTCGCTCCCTCTGGGATGCCTGGGACTCTGCGTTTTCCCGCGAACATTCTCTCTTGTACCGGGAAGCCCCCTCCTCTGGTCGTGGGTCCTCCTCTTGGGGTCGGCCGGCCGTGGGTCCGTCACCTGCCGCTGTTTGGGCTCTGGACTCATTGCACGCCAATGGGCTCCACGAGCCTTTTGTGGTGTCGGGGCGCGGTTGGTCGTCCCCTGGGGGGGATCGCTCGATCTGGGACGGTGACTCTTCGTTGCGTTTTCCTTCGCTCCCTTCTCCCGGTTCTTGGGGTCGGGGAGGGTGAGCGATTTTGCTGTGGCCGAGCACTGCGATGGTTTGGCTCGGACAGGGTTGGTGTACCTGGTGCCTTCTGCTGTTGGTGATGGGTTCTTGTGACTTTGAATCCTTTTGCGCGGACGGATCGATCTTCGATTCGTACTATTGGTGGTGGGTCGTTGACTCTTTTGCGCGGACGGATCGGCTTAGATTCGTATATTGGTTTGTGAAATTCCTCATCCGGATGAGGAATTTCTGTTAGTTTTGTCCTTCGTCCACCTGGTGCACGATCCCGATCCTGGATTTCGTTTTTCACTGGAGGAATGGTCTCGTAACCGATGAAGAGATCCCGCAATGGTGTGGCTACCCGCAGCCACTACCATGCGGTTTCTCCGAGGTGGTCGAATGACGACACTTGTGCCAATGTCATTCAACTAGAGAGCCCTTCTCCCGGGGTTCGCGAGTCTGGTACCGGTAATCTTTCGTTGGTTTTCGTCTGGTTTACGTTTTTATTATCGCCTCTGCGTGAGGACCGTTGCGTGATGTGAAGTGTACCTCCAGTGTTCCATGTCACGTGACTTGTGTCCCGAGTGCTTTGTTTAAGGGAGAGGATGTTTAGTGGGTGCAAGCCCCACATATCCTGACGGCCGGGGTCAGGAATGCGCGAGGCATTTTACCTCTTCCCACGGAAACAAAAAAAAAAAGAGCGTCGTGATCGCTGGCGCTTCGGTGGCATCCCGGTGAGGCGTCTCCAGCCAAAGCCTCTTCCTCGTGGCCATGAGGATATTCCTGACCGTCGCTCGTCGTATCCCGGACGAGCCCCCAAAATGTTACGCTCGTCGCGCGTCCACCGCACTTCCACACTCACACTCACGCGCGACGCGTGCTCCGACACTCACACAAGGAAGTAAGGCTCGTTAAACAGAGAAAAGGAACTTGTTTATTAATCTAGCTCGTTTGTACAGGGAGCTCGGGTAAACACGCCCGAACGTGACGGATTCCCAGAGCGTAATCTGAACATCAATGATAAATAACAACCGTCGCTAAGGACGATTCGCGTCTTCTTTTACGGGAGAGACAGAATTCCAGAACATAGCGGGCGACTCGCATGACGCGCAGCACGGGCGTACAGCTCGGGTGTAACAATATAATTATGTCTATATTATGTTTTTTTTATATTTAAAACGTGCTCTACTGTGTATAGCAGCGGAAAATCGAAAAGAAGTTGAGCCATTAAAACTTGGCTGAGACGTGCAAAAGAAAGAGCAGGGAAAGAAGCAAAATAAAATAAATTAAACATATTCTTCATTGTAAACATTTGCATTTGCACATGCAATTTGTGAATTTATTTCACTTTTGCTCATTTTGAGTCATTTTTGTTTTTAAACAATGCAAATGTGTGAATTTGGAGTAAAATTTCTAGAAAATCTGGAATTTTTTTTTATAAAATTTGATTGTGAGTAAACACCCTTATTGAAATTTCCACATTAGTTTTTATAACTATTTTGAACAAATTGCTGTTTTCTTTATTTAATTTGGAATGCACGTGTGCAATACGTTTAACAATGTGTGTATGCAATGTTTGTGTGGATACATATATGTATATAATTTTATATAATTTTTAAAATAAATATTATTTTAAAATATTTATATATTTTATTGTTTTTATCTTTCTAATGTAAATTACAATTCTGGATGTTCCCTTTCATTTTGTCCATAGGACGTCCATCGGATATCCTGTGGACATGTTTTAGGGGTATAAGCATGTCCACCAATTTCATAAACAGAATACTATGAACGTCCATAGAATGTCCGAAGAACGTAAAACGGATAACCTATGGATATCGTCAATATCCTTAAAGGACGTTTTAAGTCTTAAGCCGATTCTACAATACGTTGCAAACGATGGCAACTGCTAGTTGAAAAGTGTTATTTCCACGTTGCGCTTGTCAATTGCGGTTGTCAAAAGAGAGTTGGCAAACTTTTAACTTTTTTGGCGACGGTAACTGGCAATCGGTAATCAGAAATAACACTTTTTAACTAGCAGTTGCCATCGTTTGCGACGTATTGTAAAACCGGCTTTAGAGTCAGAGGGTCCTCACTAGTCCATTCGATCGTCAATGTCAATCAACGTTGGGCGCAATTACTACTAGGGTGACCTGCTAAGAGAGCGGATTTTTTTTCGGGCGAACGCGCGGCTACCAATACAGACCTATTCAAATTGATAAGACAAAATGTGGCTATTTTTGAGGAATCTGATTTATATTTATAGAAACTTCTCCATTTCAGCGGGATAATTTCCAGTCAAATATAATAAAAACTGATTTAACATAGTTCGAAAACGCTATAAAAATTATTAAAAACCAGATTGTTTTTTTAATGGCATTTTATGATTAAACTCAGCCAAAATTAGTTGACTTCACCCGGGAAAAAATATCTCTGTAATGTCTTATATGCTCATATTCTGGCTATTTAATCTCTCTTCAAAGAAATATGGCCCTATAACTTCGTCACCAATAATACCCGCCCATACCGTGCAACTAAACTGTTGTTGATGCCTCCTTTGATCAATTGCTTTAGGAGATTAAATGACCAGAATTATGTACGATTTCTTAGAGAAGAGTTAGGCCACTTTCTTGAAAACGTCCCTTTAATATAATATGACAAAACATGTGGTTCATGCATGACGGTGCACCTGCGCATTTTAGCCGTGTAGCCAGAGATCATTTGAATCGAAATTATGGCCAGAGATGGATAAGGCGATAGGTCCGGTTGCCTGGCCCCCAAGATCACCAGACATGAATCTACTTGATTTTTATCTATGGAGTCACATAAAGTCAATAGTTTACATAAATGCGCCCAATAATATTGTTGACTTAAGACAAAGAATAAAATTCATGGATTCGAAGAAATAAGAAGGGATCCAAATGTTTTTCAAAGAGTTCGGAATTTCTTTGATAGAAGAATAAGGGCCTACATTCGTGCTGAAGGTGGTCATTTTGAACAACTTATTTAATTCTATAAATTATGATTTTTTAACATAAAAGTGGCTATAACTCGGAAACGACTTATTTCCGGACCTATGTTTATATAGCTTTTTTCCTTCTTTTTGGGTCCCGAATCACGTCTCAAAGTACTGCGGGCGATTTTCCGGACACCCTGTATACCCAGACAGCACATAAAACTAAAAGATGACGAAAAGATGTCTTTTTATAGTCGTCTTTTCGGCTAGACGAAAAAATGTTTAAAAGACGTCTTTCCGACTACACGAAAAGTCGACTGTTTAACTGAACGAAAAGTCGTCTAAAAGATGTCTTACTTGACGCTTTTTGTAATGCGCATGCGCAAGTTATGGAACAACCACCTAACCTAAAAGTAGGATCGACTTGAAGCGGAGTTCCGCTCGAACCGCCGTGCGAGTCGGACGGGTTTTGCTTTCGCTCTCCCCATATAGATAGATAGCTATTGGTGTGTGTGGCCTCATCTTTTCGCGTAAAACTTTTCTGCGCTCCCTGTCTTTTCGGGTGGGTTTTGCTCTGGTTTTTGTTGCTCCCCTTTCTGAGGGGGAGCGTCTATCGTAATTACTAATTAAGGATGGATTTTTCGGACTTGGATAAATCACAGTCATTGAGTGCTGACAACCGTGCACATGGTGACGACACACAGTGCAGTAAAAGACTGAGAACGTGTGTCTCCGAGGAGGAATTTAACGAATTCACGAAGGATATTGTAATTGACGAACAGCCAGATTCCATCCGTGCTGGAAATATTAATCGACGTATGACCGTTTCAAGACAACAGAGGGAGAAGGAGTTTTTTAAGAGACGACACGTATCTACCGCCCACGAGAACAAGATGGAAGTGGAGATTAATATAAATAAGGATTCTGACACGGGGGATCGCGAGCTTTTGATAAATAAAGCGACCCCGCCAACTAGTTTTTTAGATGTAGATAACAATAAGACACAGACTGATCGCATGATCGGTTCGTGCGATCACGTGAACACGAGCGACGAGCCGCGTGATACCAGTGCGGGACTTTCGACACTGACGACCGACAAGGAATCGTATTATGTTTACGATTTTGCTCTTCAGAAATGCTCTTTGAACAATAATACGGAGACACAGCGGTATGTGAGATTTGACGACGATTATTCAGGTAACGCTAAAGTTATTATTCGGTTCCCGCCAGAACATTCTACTACCAGAAAGGGCAGGAATAAATTTAAAATGTGGATGACCCTTTCTGAGCTTCAAATTTGTCCGTCCTCACTGGAGATGATCAATCATTTCTCTGCCGAAGCTGAGTTCGAGAAAGCAACTGACGCCAACCGGGCGCTTGATACCATAGATAGGATGCATGTCAAAAAAATTAAATCCCACGTTGAGCAACGCTCATTTATATGTAGAGGAGTTATTTCAGATTGGCCGGCTGGGATTCCTGAATTGTGGGAGGAGGTGCAGGACAAGTCCAACATCCTGAAATTAGAAAGGATGTATTGTCAAAAATAAAACCCGATTGAATCAAAATCGTCTCTGGTAGCCACCGATAACATCATAATTACTTTCAGGTCCAACAAGATCCGTGACCTGAAAATTTTTCGAAGCGGCGTCGGCCTAAGAGTAAGACCTTTTATTTCTCAAACACGGCAGTGCTTCAACTGCTTTAGGTTCGGGCATACGAAGATTGCATGCAAAAGCGAAACACGTTGCATAGTTTGTGGTGACAAATCACACGGTCATTGCGAAAAATCGGTATGTTGTCATAACTGTGGTGGACAACACAAGTCCACATTCCGCGGTTGCCCCGTGCATGTAAAAAATAAAAATATTAATGTTATTATGGCCTATAACAACATCTCTTTCCATAGAGCTCGACGAATTATGGAGGGGGAATCTTCAGTTCCCACTAAGCCAATGGTTAGCAGTGTGAATCCAATTGATTGGCCTGTTTTACCGACTCATAATTCAGTGCCTCCTGAGGTAACGGGCGGTCGGGAGAAACTGTAGTGTCCGACCGACATATGACCGGAATATTGCTCCCCGACCTAGAGAGAAAGAACGCGCCTTGTCCAAGGGTATTGGGAACTATTTTGGACAATTTAATACTCGAGAGGAGGACATCACTTCAGATAGGAGAGGCCTTGCACTGTCCTCGGCTCGTAATGGGGCCTCTTGGGCACAAGTACTGCAGCAGGGTACTGTTGGGGTCGGCGATAGCACGGCACAAGGATCGGTCGGCGAAATGGTCGATAGCATCATGCTATTATTGCGGAGATTCCCATCGGCGAGGGAGTGTTTAATTGACGCTTTGAGGAGCGACGGGTGGACTGCCTGCCCGCCTCGTAGGGATATGCCTGAAAGAGATGAGAGAAACAGAAGATCAACAGTAGATAATAAGAATAAAGAGCATAACATGGTTGGTTCGGGGGGGTCCACACTCCCCCCTTCAGTATAATTCCAGCTTCTCCTATGGAATTGTCGAGGCTATGGCAGCTGCAAGGAAGAGCTATCTAGACATGTCATGGAATACGACATTGTCGTCCTGACAGAGACCAGATGCACGGGTCCTCGTCGTGTTTCTTTCCCTAATTTTAATTCTGTATGCAGTGGTAACAGACTGGGCAGCGGAGGCGTATCTGTGTCCTTGCGAAGCACCCTGGGTTTTGATATGGTGCCTGTTCCCGGTGTTCTTCCCGTTGGATATGATGTTGTGTGCGTCAAAACTAACAATCTTACTCGTAATTTCAATATTGTTGCCATTTATAGGCATCCCAGCGAACCGATGACCAGACGTGATCTAAGACCTATTTTTGACGCTATTGGGGAGAACAGTTTAGATACGATCTTCCTCGGTGACTTTAATGCTCGCAATGTGGCATGGAACTGCCCGACTACAGATGCTAAAGGGGACTTACTGCAGGAAATCATGGACGACGAGGGCCTCATCTGCGTCAATATCGACACGAGTTCTCGGAGCGGAGTCAGGGGACAACGTGACTCCAATCTGGACTTACTCTTTGGCTCGCCTTCTGTATCGGGAGACATATCCTATTGTCAACTTGCGGACTCGTGGGGTAGTGACCACCACCCCATTTCCTTTTTATTTGACAATTCTCCATTAATTTATGGGAAAACTACGAACCGGCTGTCTACCAAAAAGACCGACTGGAGTCGATTTACTGAGCTTGTGAAGACTGAGATCAAGACATTATTCTATACTTGTCGGGATTTCTTGAAGGAGGACTTTGAATCGTACTACTCTACATTTATCGATATTATCAAGAATGCGGTTATAAAGGCATCGGGTAGACGGGCTGGGACTCTACCAGCTCTTATCGCTCCTGAGAAGAGAAAGCGGTCACACAAATGGTGGGACGTACAGTGTGATGAGGTTATCCGGAATAGAAGGAAGTCTTTGTCCACGTTTAAGAACTCCAAGAGTCTGCGAGATTGGTTGATATACAAGAGGGACGCTGCGATAGCACGACAAACTATCAAACTTAAGAAAAAAGTCAGTTTTGATAAGTTTTGAGATAAATAGATTCACAAGTCTGTCTTACGTCTGGAAAATTATGAGCATTATCAAGAATGCGAGAAAAAATGTGGACTGGAATGCTTGGCCGACTAAAAATAGAGAGGAAGTTGTCAGATCGACCATAGATGGACTTGCTCCCCCCTCGGCGGGGGTTGAACCTGTCACGGATTTTGGCGAATGTTGAGTCGACGATGAGTTGGATGCCCCATTTTCCCGATCAGAGTTTGACAGAGCAATGGAAATGATTAGGAGGGATTCGTCTCCTGGCTTGGACGGCATCGAGTACCAAACTATCAGGGCCCTCCCGGAGAATGCCAGGGAGTGCCTTTTGGATATCTTTAATAGAGTGTGGGCCACGGGTTTCCTACCCAGTGACTGGCTGAATTACTAGGTAATTTTTATTGACAAGATAGGCCGGGAGAAGGTGCGGCCTATATCACTGTCCTCCTGTATCGGTAAGCTTATGGAAAGGATGATAAACGAGAGGTTGATCTGGTGGGCGGAGAAGGAAGAGAGGTTTAGCCCGTCGCAGAGTGGTTTTCGCAGAGGCAAATCCTGTATGGACAACCTTACAAGAATCGTTGCTGACATCAGAGCGGCCATGTGCTTGGGTGAATATACCCTTGCTGCCTTTTTGAATGTCTCGTCTGCGTATGACTGCGTTGACTATCGGATCATGCTGGCGAAGCTGTTAGCGCTTGACTGCCCCCCTGCCATAGCCAGATTCATCAGCAACTGGCTGTATCGGAGAAAGGTGCGATTTATTGTAAACACCCGGGATTTCGTGGATCGCTTCGTCTATAGGGGGCTCCCGCAGGGTGCTGTGCTGAGCCCGGCACTGTATTCGCTATATACGCGGGATCTATGCGCGGACCTTCCGGAGGGTATTGAAGCGGTGGAGTTTGCGGACGACATCGGACTGTATGTTGGCGGACCTAACCGGGAGCGAAATCGTCTCTTACTTCAGCAGGCGGTGAACATTATCGCTGAGCGTCTCCGCAAGATAGGACTGGATCTTGAACCCAAGAAGACCGTACTCGTGGAATTTTCCAGGAGCGGATATATCGATAGAAGGATGAGCATTCGCATTGGTGAGTGTGAGGTTCCCAACTGTGGGGCTGCCAAATTCTTGGGAGTGTGGCAACAAGCTGAGTTTTGATGGACAGATACAGGCGTTGAGAGGCAAGGTGAGCCGCGCCAATTCGATTGTCAGGTAGCTATGTGGAATGTCCAGGGGTATGGAAGTAAACACATCCTTGATGCTGTTAGGTCCATCATTGACTATGGAAGTTTTGTATTTTTTCTCAGAGACTCTTCGTTACAGTTAAAACTGGAAAGAGCCCAGTTTATGGGTATCCGCACAGCTCTAGGATACAGGAATTCTACGCCTAATAATGTGATTGTGGCTGAGGCGAAGGTTATGCATTTGAGAGCTCGAGCAATGATGTTGGGCACCAATTTCGTCAACAAAGCGATCGCTCATAATCGTAATGGCATATGTGATAAGCTGCGAGCTCTGGTGGACGGCGAGAACTATATCCGATTCAGACAACCCGCCTATAAACCATCACTTCTTTCGGAGATCTGGAGAAGGGCCGTTCGGTTTGGCCATCTCATTGGCCCTGTAGAAAAATTTGCTATTTTCCAGGATACATATGGCGCCCATACTTTCAAACCAATGGTTGACCTGTCCACTGGTGCTCAGAGAAAATGTGAAAGGTTTTCAGACCGCTCTCTCATATGTAGGATCGCTGAGAAACATCATTTAGGTACGGATCTCGATATTATTTATACGGATGGATCTTTCAGCGAATCAGCTGTATCCACGGGGGCGAGCATTGTTATTTGCGACTCAGACGAGGCTTACAAAATAAGTCTCCCTAGACTCTGCTCTTCTTTTACCGCTGAGGCATTCGCGGTTTGCGCTGCGCTTCAACTCTTATGGCTTCGGTGTGACGCGATGAGAAAAGAGATAATTATTCTTTCAGACTGTCAATCGGTCCTTAAATCAATTAAGAACAATCATCTGAACGTACATAAAAACAAATACGTTACTGAAGCTAGAATTCTCATTTATAAATTGGAAAAATGCCGCGGTAAAAAGATCGTGTTAGTGTGGATCCCAGCTCACGTGGGAATTCTGGGTAATGAGATGGCCGACGGCTTGGCTAAGGAGGTGGCAGAGGAGGAGGCTGACCCCACCATTTCTGTTCCGGTGGGGGATCTCTTGGCGCATGCCAGGAGGGAGACATGGGAGTCAACTCAGATATCGATCGTGCGCGATGCGCAACATAAGGGCACTTTCTATTTCGATCTATTCTTATTCTATGACCGAGAATCTGCGAAGCCATGATTCCATAAGGTTAGAGCTAAGAGATATTTTATTACATTAATCAACAGATTGAGAGCCAACCATTATAATCTTGGTGCTTCCCTCAAGAGAAAAGGTTACGTTGACAGCGAGAGATGTGAATGTGGATGCGAACGTGAAGATATTCACCACCTACTATTGAGATGTCATACATATGATGAGCGAAGAGCTGTTTTGGATTTTGAACTAAGAGAGGCTGGTTTCACCGAGGAAATCGACATTTTCCGCCTTATCCAAACAAAGAACTGGGACGTTTTATATATAATTTTTAAATTCATCAGGTCTACAGGCAAAGTGATCTAGCGTTTGAGTTATGGATAATCTTTTCAAGTTCACGGGCTAAGTGACTTAGTGCTAGAGCTATAAAATCTATTAGGACTAGACTATATGTGCCAATTGCCATATGTGCACAAGGCACCTAACCGTCCTCACCCGAGGACACCAATGAAAAAACCCCTCGACTCGAAGCTACAATTAAGGCTTTGGAGTATTGAAAAATCATGGAAGCGTTCAGCACAGAAAGGAGCTTGCAGTGAGCGTTTGGTGATTAATTTTATTGTTCCTGATTAGTATATATTATACGTTCTTCTAGATCTATCAAAGGTTTAAAAGAATACTCCAAATCACAGAGCGCTCATTAATCTGCTTTCTCTGCTGAACATAACCTAAAATTTTTCAACGGAGCGGAGGTCACAAATTGACGCTAAGCAATTCCCTTTGCGATCTCACTTTTAATCGCAACGCTATATCATGTGGAGGTGTTTATTAAGACTAGACCCACCCAGCTAGAAAGGACCCATCGAATCGACGTCTATCGACGTCTAATTGACGTCAATTAGACGTCGATAGACGTCGATTCGATGGGTCATTTCTCGCTGGGCAGATAGCAGAGTGACGTCAAATGACGTATTAATTCCGTTTTAATGACGTCCTCTAACGTCATCAAGACGTCTTTAGACGTCATCTTGCTACTTGGGGAGCTTATTGCGTAAAATATATGTTATAACATTGGTTGATTCATATGATGTGTTATTGTACGTGCAATCTATATAAAAGTGATTATATTAAGTATGTTTCCATCGAGGGTTAGAATCGAGTCAAAGTCGGGTCAGACAGAGTCGAATTGGGGTGAGCGCTCTTACGGTGGAAACACCAAACTCGAATCTGTGTGAACCCTACCCAACAAAATTTTAAGGTAAGGTCCAAATGAGGTTCGGTGGAAACAACAAGAGTCGAGTTAGGGTTACTGTAGTGTTGCCAACGAGATAACCTTTGTGCTGATTTTCGTCGCCGATCTTGGAATAAAAAATAATTTCTGCATATTACTTGTTAACTTGTAAAATTAACATTATCGTTTTCAGGTCCATGATATTTTATGATGTTCTTAGTCGCATAATCTTAATATCAGGCTACTGTTGTATACAGCTGATATTTTGCACATTTGGTTATGTTCAACCTTGCCGCAACCCTGGTGTAACTCTGATCCGGTGGAAACAGATAAACCACCCTGACTCTCTAACCTGACTCTGACTCGACTCTGACCCGATTCTAACCCTCGCTGGAATACTCATTGAAATAAAATGTTCTTTTGTTGCAATAAAATGTTTTTTAAAATTATAACTTTAAGTTTTATTAACATAAACTTTTCATTTATAAATTAAATTTATATACAATTTAAAGAACGAAAACATGTCTACAATACAATTTTAAAGGATGGCTAAAAGATGTCTAATATCAGATGTTTTTTAGTCATCTTATAAATTTCAGCTATAAGACGACATTTAGTGGGACATAAGTCATCTTTTAGTCATCTTTTAGTCGACTTTAAGCTTTAACGAAAAGACATCTAAGCCGAGAATTTGTCATCTTTTAGTCATCTTTTAGACATCTTTGTGCTGTCTGGATAGCTATATAATATTGTTCAAGATTATATTTTCATTTTTTATATGACCATATATATATCTTTATTATACCATTATATGATTATATATCTACTAATATGAACAAATAAGAGGTATTTTTTCTTAGATATATAATTATATATGCTTATATACAGTCTGTTAAGTAAGAGCGTGTACAGGTTAATGTGTAGAAAAATTTATTTCAAATGATTTTTAAATACATGGGTTTGTTGTACTCCATCAGAAGAAAGATGCTTTTCCATCAATAATGTGTCCAGTCACCACCGGCGTCGATAATTGCCTGGCATCTTCGAGGCATGCTTTCGACTAAATGCGGCACTCATGGCGGTTTACGTATTTCTCAGGCAAGAATTCAACGCCAACTGAATCTTTTGTGACAAAGCATCCAGGACAAAGGTTCCATCTATCGACTCACGCAAAAATTAGAGCGATATTTTAAAACCAACTGCCAGTTATTCTGTACACGCTCTTACTTAAAAAAAAAACGGGTCACAGAGAAACGGTTATTCCATATTCTCAAATAAATAACGAAATTATTTTCTCAGGCAAGAATTCAACACCAACTGAATCTTTCGTGACAAAGCATCCAGGACAAAAGTTCCATCTATCGACTCACGCAAAAATTAGGGCGATATTTTAAAACCAGCTGCCAGTTATGCTGTACACGCTCTTACTTAACTGACTGTATAGCCATATATAATTATACATTCTCATATAATATTGTTTAAGATTATATTTTCTATTTCTTATATGATCATGTATAATCATATATCTACTAATATAAACTAATATGAACTAATATGAACAAATAAGAGGTTTTTTTTCCCGGGCAATGAAAGCGATAGGATATTGAAAGGATATATTTGTATTAAATCCGATGCAAACCGTTAGAATTATATATTCGTTCCACAGTGATAATTTCCAATTATACATTTTAAATTCCGGTTCAACATGGTTCAAAAACGTTAATAAAAACTGTTAAGATTTTGATTACTATTTTACGATTGAGCGTAATCGGAACCAATATAGACATATTAAAACATATAGGACGGAATGTGAATGTTTCTTATATCGAATCTGATTCAAAACCATAGAGACTTTATTTATACTATCGGCATAAGTTCCAGTTCAACAAAGTATAATCGATTTGAGAGTAGTAATTATGTTTTAATAGAAAATGCAGGTTTAAAAACACAATTTAATCTTATTAGACTAAATAGGGATTTTCTAATGGTTTTAATCAAGCTTTTTCGGCAGGGATAACTAAGAAAATACGTAATAAAAAGAGCTTGGAATCCAGCCAGACCCTGCCAGTGTACTTAAGGGTTAATACTTTTGGCAATAAGAGCAAGGCGTAGTAGTTTGTGCGCAATATAATTTATTACATTTCACAAATAGGATTTGTACGTTTCAACCCTTTCTTTGGGTCATCTCTTCAGTGTCTTATATAATATGCATGGTTACAAAATGACACACTCTATTCAGTTTTTATATAGTCAATCCGACATATTATGTTACCAAATTTTGTTATATTTCTGGTGATATTTTGCTAACAAAATTTGTTAGCAGACACTTTGTAAAATTTATTTTCAATTTCGAGTTATCTGGATTTATTCTCGACAAGTTGGTTGTAGATCTGAAAATTTTTGTAGATTTGTATTGAATAAATTCTGTCGCGCGCCACATTGTCAATTATGTCAATCGCCTTGATAGAGTAAAATCTAAACAGCTTCGCGCCGTCGCCGCTACGCGACGTAGCACGAGTGAGATCACCGCTGCATTGCAGCATCGACCGGTTCTTTTTTTTCCCTGACTTGACCTCATAGCATCCCCACACCTTTGCATGATGCTACCCCTCTCACACGCACCCTCTCTTGTGCCCCTTATCGTAATCGTGTCGCCACCAATGGTAGTAGTGGTGGCGGTAGTGGCGGCTTCGATCGACATCCTCGACAGTTTTTCGCAGGACGCTTGTTGCTTCTATACACGAGCGACGAATGTGAACTCGCCCTACCGCGAGTTTTTTCACGCGTTTTGACATCGCTCGGTTGCGTTTCGTTTCGATCATCATCTGTTTGTTCCTTGTTTGTCACGGAATAAATTACGTTAAAATTGTCATCTCGGTGTGGATAATTTTCGATAAACGTTGATTGCTAACTAATCAATTAATGATAAATGTAAACACCAGTTAATGATTCTTATCGTCCAGAATCCAAATCCTATGAAGCATTCATTAGCTGATTTATAAAAAAATTATCACAAAATTAATTTATTATAAATAATTTTCATCTGAGTTTTATTTTATTTGGTATCACTGTAAAGTATACTTATACATATTCTTATTAGTATATTTTAATTGACAATGAGTGATAGAAGTTATGGCTATATACGTTAATTCAATAATGTATGAAAGAAAATAAAAAATCTTGGTTATGTTTTTTTTTCAGTGTTATAATTAAAATAACTTTCAAGCTATAAGTGATTGAAGTTTACAACACATAAACTAATTAGATGTATCAAATTTTTAACATATAATTAGTCAATAAAACCTTTGTTTTTTTTCAATTTAACATATATTTATTTCAATATTTATATAAGAGAATTATCACACACACACACACTGAAAAAAAATTTTCTGCATTTTAGTAAACATTAGTTTGCATACAACTGTGACTCCATTTACTAAAATAAATAAAATTTTTTTCTTTATTAGTATATGTGTATTCACTGAGAAAAAATATACTAATAAAAAGGAAAATTTTCTTTATTTTAGTAAATGGAGTCACAGTTGTATGCAATTAATACTTACTAAAATGCAGAATATTTTTTCTCAGTGTCAAATTAGAGAGAGAGAAAGAGATAAAGTTCTTTCTACTATATTATATGTTTTGTATTCTTTTCCTATGTACTCTGTTATTTTTAATTTATCAAGAAGAAATTCTATATAAATTGAAAATTTTTGTCTATCCCATTTTATGTTACGTCTGTCAATATTTGAAATTAAATACCTGCTTTTTAAAAAAATGGTTATTAGTATTAAATAGTTATATAAATAAGAATTTTCGAGCAAAATTTTTTTAATCAAAAAGTGTTTTACTATTTATTTATATTTTTATTATTTTACTTAAAATTTCTTTAATTTATGATGCTAAAGATATCTATATATTTAAAAACTTACATAAGATACATTGCTTGCAGTATACTAAAACTTTGAAACTTGCTTATTTAATTAATCTACACGTAAAGGAAAATGGGCTAATTAAGAGCCAATCGTGCCGTACGTTTCGGTCCCTATTCGGACCATCTTCAGCATCTAACATCTTCGGTCCGAAGTTAGTATTCAATAAAGAAGAATGAGCGTTTCTAAAGAAGAATAAATGTTTTTCGCACGGTCAACAGCGATTGGCTCTTAATTAGCCCGTTTTCCTTTACGTGTGGATGTCCAACAGAGCCTCAACTTTCCAATTAATTAATCTAGTACTGTAAAATTAGAAGCTCCATATTACATACATAAAACCATGTTTAAGATTACCATTGTTATGAAAATCGTAAAAAACTTCATTGTTAAGATTTGTACATTCTAAGTCTAGCATGTTTTATGAACAAGTATTATGAATGAATTAAATTTATGAAATATATAACAACGTACACATTGCTCAATAGAAATTTGAAAATTTCTGAAATAAATTAAGGCGTTCCAGTTTATTAGCCATAGAAATTTTTTTATTAGCTTTATTGAACGTTTTCTTAATAGAACGGTTGAGTACCTATCATTCAATAATGTTATAATTCAGAAAAAATATAATTGCAATGCAAAATAGATACGAGATATTTTATATTATTATACTCAAGTTCCATAATATTATCATCTACTCTATTTATATAATTAAATATCAGCATAAAGTTTATGTATGATTTGTCTCAGAATTTTAAAAAGATTTAACAAATGAGCGCAATACGAGAAAACAATCTTTATACAAACCAGTTTATGTCAAAATATGTTCTTTGTTTTTTTCATGTGACTTTTATTGTATTTTTTGGTCAAATACAGATTTTACCAATCATACATTTTACTACGTACACGGAGAGAAAAATCAAGTCGTAATACTATGTGAACCTGTATTATAAATACCTTATACTTTTCTCATGTTATATTTACAATAAATTCAACTTCTTATCCTACAAAATTCATGCTTTTAGAAGGTGGATACTGTTTTTATTAGAAAAGCTTTATAAATATATGTATTATCATACGATTACCAAGTTTTAGTTACTAGCGTCGCCATGGCACCAATGCGTGTCATTCAGCTGTCTTACAGTTACTATTGACCCACGACATTTTTCGGTGGGCGTTTAGTAAAAATACGTATATACGTATATGTATATCTATAGGGATCCATGGTGCTAGGCGGCTGAAACTTTACATGAGCGACACGGTAAAATCCGGTGGGTCGCATGTAAATTTAAAGAGGCAGAGCGTCTGCTGTTTTTATAGTGGCGTTGTTATTAAATAAAGATTTATTTCGAGTAATAATCCTAGGACAAGCGTACTTAGTATAAGATAGCTGTCAAACACGTTAAAAATACTTCAATTCACAGGATAATAACATGAGAAATAGATAGAAATTTAAGGTGAAAAAATTATCACGTAAAAATAATTTGATTTTTCTCTCCGTGTAGATATTGATTTTTTCCGAGAAGTGAAAAATTTGTCTTAATGTAGCTTTGGTCAACAATTGGTTGAAAATATTTTCATTGTTCCAACGACTGACAATCGACCGGCGACAAGAATTGTGGCACATCCGCACCGTCTTCGTCTTAATCGGAAGAAAATATACGGATGAATTTTATTCTACGTGTCTTGTGTGGTCGTACGAGCCTGGAATTTTCTTCCCGTCTTCTCCAATTCTCGCAGAAAGCCGCGTCGTGAATCGTTAATTGCCCCTCCAATGAGCGAGTGCTACCTATCGCTTGTTTCAAGGTGTCTCGCGAGGAACTCAGCAAAGCAACAATGAAGTCCGAGAGGAATAATGGCTATCTAGCTTCGACCGTCGTTACCGAACAATCGGCTGATTTGCCGGAATCGACTAGTCAAGATAGTATATCTACTCCGAATTCTCTTCAAGTATGTAGACTATTTCGATAATTAAGATTTCTGAAAAATGTTTGAATTTCACATGTTTCCTAAGGACTGCCAATATTTCTTAATATTACGGTCTTAACCATCTCTACTTCTACCATGTTATTCTACCTTTAAAGACCGATTTTTTGTGATACACAGAGAGAGAAAGAAAAAAAAGAGAGAGAGAGAGATGTATAAATTATTATATTATACGTATAACATTATTAGAGAATATTCCATTAAAATGGTGAATAAAGATATACTTTTAATGATTATATAATATATAATGCCACATTATCGTGGTAATATATTAAGCAGAATATTTCTTATTCGCTAAAAAAGCTGTAGTGCAAAAGTAAAAAGTAACATTTTCTTATCCTATCACTAGTTTTTATATCACTTGACTTTTTATTATGCATTTAGAGAATATAGCTTATAATGATGTTTCTCTTCATATCCCTTTCCCTCCTCCCCTCTCTCTCTCTCCTTCTCTATCCTTTTCTTCACCCCCCCCCCCCATATCATTCTACCGCTCTTCCTCACTCTTTCCGTTCCATTGTTTCTCCCCTCTTCCTCCCTTACTCTTTCATTTTTTTTCTCTGCTTTTCCCTTTTCTACACTTTATTTATAACAATAGAAGAGGTGCACAAAAAAAATTCGAAGTACATGCAATACAATCCAAAAGCGATCAATAGTCTAAAGAAAGTGTTTATTTATCATATTCAAGAACGTTTCAAGTTATTGATATTTCGAACCTAATTATTTATAAATGATTATGTATAGATATTTTAAACTAGAAGGAATAAGCATTTATTTTTCTAAACTAATATTATAAGAAATATGTATACTTTTGAATATGTTTCTACTTTTTACAAATAAGCAATTTTCTTTACTGATAAAGATTATTCGAAGAGAAACTTATTACGTATCATGGAATTCTTAATTTTGTTTAACAATTTCAGCTCAACATATGATATTAATAAAAATGTCTTTTTTATTAAAAAAAATATAAACAATTAAACATTGAAAGGTTATTGATATTTCTAACTTTTACTAATCTTTTTACATTAAATTTTTACATGAAATTTGTGCTTTTTTTTAAATAGAAAATTCTTGCTGTGTTTATTAATTTATATTATCAAAAATAAAGAGATGCTTTAAATGATCAAACCAAATGATACAGTCATATACGGATCTATTAATAGAATTACTCTTAAAATCAAAGTTATAGAGGTATATCTTTTTGTCACTTTTCTTCTTTTCTTCTTTCTTTTCTCTTTTATTTGAAGAAATGAAAATGCAAACGATCCGTTTCCGCTATTTTATCCAACTGATTACGTTTAGGTAACTTATGGGTCACGTGGTGGAACTACCACATCTGTTCTTCAGCATCCGATTAAGCCACAGAGGCCGATCGGTGTGACACGTGTTACCTCAATCACACGAAGACGAAGAGGAACAGTGAGTAGGCAACGTTTACTCGGCGTATTAGCCATCACTCTGCTGGCTACTTGCCTGTTTATACTTCTATTACTGGCATTGAACACCACTCGCGAATGCGTTCGAGAGCCTCGTAAGTTTCACCCTTTATATTTACCTCTTATGTACAACTTGGATTCTGTTCATATATATGGAAATTAGTGATTACGATATCAGTATTTTATAGCATCACTTTTTTTTACAATATCGAAATATCGATAATGTTTTAATAAATCTTAAAATAAAAAAACTCTCAACTTATACTGTCAACCAAAAGTTTGAAACTATTAGTTGAAAATGTCTATATAAAATAAAATCAAGCTTATGCATTATAATTTAATATATTTTTATTATTTTGTTCATGAAAAATGGTATAAAATGTTTAAAAGTTTTATAAAAAAATATTTTTTACAAGATGAAAAGAGTATTAGACACTAAAGAGTATTAGACACTTTTTTGTCAAAGTATTCACTCCTATATTTAATCACTTTTTTTACCAAATTAGGTAACCTAGATACAAATTTATTTATTTTTTTTAAGCGAAAGATCGATTTTTTCACCCATCTTCTAAAATATTCCAGAGCTCAATTTTGGAAGAAAGACTTTAGTCATAAGCCATTTTTTTAAATTAAACAATGCTATGTTAACTACACAACTACGCTAAATATAATACCATATTTACTTTTAAATTTAAAAAAATTGAGTAAAATATGAATCAGATTTTTAAGTAGCGTTTTATTAAATATTTTTAAATTATATATGTGGTCTCAAACTTTTGGCCGGGTATCTAAAGAAATAGTAATTAGTCCAGTCGCCAGGTCGATTGAGCATTTTTTTCGAGGTTGATAGCTTAAGTTAATGTTTTTTTATGTTTTTTGGGTTGTAGAACAAGAATCTGTAAATAGTTTTTTCGTAAATCGATGCAATAAAAAGTTATTAACAATTTATTTGTTTAAATTGCCCTAGCGATCAAACTATACATCCTATAAAAAAATGAAAAGAGGAACAAATTTTCTCCAGTTCATTTTTTTATAGGATGTATAGTTTGATCGCTAGGGCAATTTAAACAAATAAATTGTTAATAACTTTTTATTGCATCGACTTATGAAAAAACTATTTACAGATTCTTGTTCTACGACCCAAAAAACATAAAAAAAACATTAACTTAAGCCATCAACCTCGAAAAAAATGCTCAATCGACCTGGCGCGGCGACTGGACTAAATTCAAGAATTTTCGAGTATAAAAGGATCAAACGATGAGAACATGAGAATACAATTCTCATATTTTTAAATTTTAGTACATCTCTACCGCTTTTTATTTTCAGATCCAAACGTTTGTATGACAGAAGAATGCGTCCAAACAGGTATATTTTTAAAATTTACATGTAGGGGAGACCGGGGCTAAAAGGTCAGTTTTTTTTCGGTGCCGATTTTTAACAACAAAATAAATAATTTTAGTTAAATGTGGTATACCACTGTAAAGAGTGAACCTTTAGCTACAAAATTTATATAGGAAATTTTTGTCTATGTCGCTTTGTTTAACCGGTATAGAGCAAAAACGACAACGGTGGAAAAATTGAAATCTAAAAAATGCCGGGGTTTAAACGTCACACTGCATTTTCAATACATATACGTACATCTAATCCTGAAAAATGATAGGATACATTTTAATAATTGTTTTTTAAGAGAAAAATATAAAAATTTATTTAAAATTTTTATGCGAAACATTATTAAAAAATAGTTACGAGTGTTCCTCTTTCCGCAGAAGTCACTCGCCCGACTTGTTTCACTCCTCGACGTCCGATGACTCTATTCGGTGTCTGAACGGTTGTAATTCCCGTCTCATCCATATTCCATATGCAATGAGCCTGGAAATGCCCGGAAATGCCTTGGAAATGCATCTGGACTGCTTACTGACCGATTAGCCCCAAACACAAGTTTTAGGTTTGATCGCCCACGAAATATTAGACATCAACGATAATGAAAAAACTACACTGGATTCGTGTTCAGCATGCATTACTCTTTATAATCACGTACCTCGAGATTTGGAGAGCAAATATTATTGCAGATATTACAAAATTTCCACGCGCAGAAAATGTAACTTTCACCTTCCGAAAACACGTTTGCCCTCGTAAAAATCATAATACGGCAGGTAACCTGCCGAAACTCCGTTGGTCACATGGGTACCATAAGCAGCGTTTACAATGTTAATAGCGAGTTCACACAATATACAGGTTCCGAGATATTTGATTTGACGCTTCAACCCCGTTGACCTTTTAGCCCCGGTCTCCCCTACTTACATGTAATATTTAATTTTTTATTTATAATTTGCAACACAATATTAGAAGTATCATTATTCAAAGAACACAAAGAACAACGCAAAAGAAATCTACAAGTCATCTAAAATGTATTTTTTTTTACAAAATTCCTAGTTATTTATTCAGACTGACAGGTTACCCAGAAAACGATCTCAATATTGTTTTGTTATGGATTATTTTGTTAATAAAATAACTAATGTCGCTCTCTATAATAATAATAATATTGTTGTGTAATATAGGTGTCTTGATTAATGTTTCATATGACATATTTGGGCAAACTGATAAATAATATAATCCATAACAAATTTAAGATAATAATTAATTTTAAGGCTCCTGGGTAGTCACCGCGGCCATATTGGATTCTTACTATCGAGGCGAGGAAAACACCCAATTTTGTTGTGCGTGCCATTTTCAAATAAAAAGACATTTCAATAAAACATCACTATAGATTGTTTCAGAACACTTCCGAAATTGGCCGAAAACTACCCTTTTCCCTCGACAATAAACAAACAACCATAAAACGAAGCCTAAACATACGGGAAAAACAGCCGTTTAACGACTATCGAAAGGAGGTGAAAACGTTCCTTCCGCGTGCAAATCTTACTTTTCGGCCAATTTTACGACTTTCACGAATACGTTAAACGTTAGAGCACAAGCACAGAGCGAATAATAAAGAAATAGCACGCACAACAAAATAGGTTGTCAACATGTCACAAAGGACTGAAAGGACAGAATTCTCCATTGGAGAGAGTGAGAGGAGAGAGTTCTTATTTCTACCGCGACGGTACGTCGCCACCGTCGCTTCGGAGTTCTCGGCTCAGGGACCAGGAGCCTTAAGAGTACTAGGATTTAGCATTGTCGACATTGCCCACTTGGAACCGAGCAAAGTCCGCAATGTGATAATAGTTGCTGACATTGCCATCGCTGGATGGGCAGTGTTAACTTTGCCCACATCAAACCGGGCAATGTCCGCTAATAAACTACTTTGTCCAGTCGCGTTGTGCAATGCTGACATTGCCCGGGCAATGCCGACACTGTACCCCTTACGGAAAGAAACTACAGCCAGTAAATATTACACTTGTGTAGTTACTACAGGACCACCTGTAGTTATCACAGAAAGGAACACAATAATCTGTAGTTATTACACGCTGTAATTACTTAGTGCGTGAAATCCCTGTAATATGGAATACACGTCTAATCATGAAGGGTGAAATCCACTACACGTGTAATCCACTATATATGTAATATACTACACGTGTGGTAATAAGTGACTTGTGTAGTAGACTACACGTGTAATCCATTATATGTGTAATATACTACACGGGTGGTAAGTGACTTGTGTAGTAGACTACACATGTAATCTACAAAATGTGTAATACACTACTACACATGTGTATTAAACGTAATGCTACCAGTAATCCATAAAATTTGAAATAGCGAGTCTTATCATATATGGAGGGGTAAAAACCACAGTGGTGTAAGTCAAATTTTTAAAAATATTTTCTCGTGTGCATAGATGCAATTTATATATTGTACAGATTGCATCTATGCACACGAGAAAATATTTTTAAAAATTTGAGTTACACCACTGTGGTTTTTACCCCTCCACCTCCATATATAGTATACTTTTACTTCAATGCAGCTGTATATATATAAATTATTTCTATAAATATTGTTTGAAATTTATTAGATTTAATGTATCACTTTTTAACCACATTTTATTATTTTTTAATTTCATATTTTATAAGTAATTTCATAATGAGCCGGCACTGGTTTCTGACATTCACCCGACTTTAAGAAATATTATATCATATATCCAATTTAAAATTTTATTACTCTTTTTAAACTGAATTTATTTCTTAAGATGATTTTTGAAAAATTATATATTTGTGCTAGTTATGACATATGTAGACTATATATAACACTTACATCAAATTAAGAAGTAGTCTACCACGTAAGGCAGTTGGCTCACGATCCAGAGGTCCCGAGGTCCCGAGTTCGAATCCCACCAAGGTAAGTGTGTTTTTCAAATACAAGAAAATATTTATAATCATAGACTGCATCTTAAGAAACAAATTTAGTTATAAAAAAGTAATAAAACTAAGAAAAAAATAATTTTTTTTTATGCCGGGTGAATATCAGAAATCAGTGTCCTCTAGTATTAAGAGGACTGCAATCTTGTAGTCCTGTAATCCTGTAATATTTTCCTGTAATCCGAGCGTATAGTACGAAAATATTACAGTATATTACAATACTTCAGTCTGTAATTTTGTGTAATACTTTTATGTAGTTCCTGTAATATAATTTTCTGTAATCCGCTGTAGTTTCTTTCCGTAAGGGACACCATGCGGACTTTGCCCGTAACATATATACATATATCCCACCTGTTTAGGATATATGGCATTTTTAGCGTACGGGATTTATGCCATATTACAAACACTCTGTAAAAATCGAAATCTCCTATATGTTCTTTTTCTTTCTCTTTTTTGGATCATATAACAATAACCTTTAATGGATCTATCGTTCGTCTATTTTCTTTTTAAATTTTTTCAGTTTTATATTAGGTTAAGTTAGATAACGCAATTTTGTATTATAATAATTTTGTTAAGAAGAAATTAAAATTGCAACCACTTAGGTTGGATTTTTGGATTTACAAAATACATTGCGCGTGTACTTGGCGCTTTTAAGGTCGTTCTCCGGTCCTTATACTAGAGAAAATCGATTTTCTCTAGATTTTTTTGAAACTGTGAATATACGTTAATTTAGGTGTGCTTTATGCGTGGTATAAATTTCAGTACCTCTTCCGGTATAAAAAATAAAGATACTGAGCCTCAAAGTTTCAACTTTTACTAATGAAAAGGTTTTCCAGGCCAAACGGTAAGAGATACGAGGTTGGCCAAAAGGACCAAAGTTGCTCCTCTCGTCGAGTTCTATAAGGAAAAAATGCCAAAATTAAAAAAAAATAAATTTAAAAATTTTTTTTGGTAAAAATTGAAACTTTGAGACTCAGTATCTTGATTTTTTATACCGGAAGAGGTTCTAAAATTTATACCACGCATAAAGCACACCTAAATTAACGTATATTCACAGTTTCAAGAAAATCTAGAGAAAATCGATTTTCTCTAGTATAAGGACCGGAGAACGACCTTAACGGTATTTATATTCTTTTATATTAATTAATGTTTTTCGATATATATATATATATATATATATATATATATTTAAAATAATAATAAGAATATAAAGGCTCTTTCTATTAAATCAATATATTCCGTAATTTGTGTGGCAATAAAAGCCAGGCACAGTTATTCTTGTGCAATCTATACTTTATTACAATTAATTATATAAAGACTCGCGTACGTTTCGACCTTCTCTTCGGGTTATCTTCAGCGCATCACAATAATAAATATAACACCTTACATCAAACGTAAATTTTACAATCTATTAGTTGTCCATTTCTAATTGATAACATCGTCACTGAAATTGGAGATGAATACAGGCTCTGAAGTACACCCAAGCATCTTCGAATTACCTCTCTTCCCCGGTTGTAAAGCCAGGAAGAGCGAGAAAGCTCTGCGTATATTTCTCTAGCCATTGCAGAAGATACCTGCATCGGAGTCGGAGCAAACATACACCATAAATTGAAATTCCACACAATGCAAACATTAACCAAGATCGTAGAAGAAGCAACTTACAGATATCGCACGATCAATTATGTCTCTGACTTAAATTACGAAATTATAGCTGTGCGGCAGTCTTGCGTCTTGACAACTTAACGTTTAGAGAGACAATGACTTGTCTATTATGTCACAAGGTCATATATATGATACATGTTCAATAAATAAAATAAACGTTAAATCGTCAATATATGGTTATCGAAGATGCTTGGGTGTACTTCGACGCTGCATTCACCTCCAATTTAAGTGACGACGTTATCAATTAGAGATGGACAACTAATCCTATATAAAAAAAGGCATGTTAAGTCGATAGTCGAATTTATTGTTGCCGCTTTTCCGCGATGCTGATTGGTTTTCTCGCTGCGCTTACTTCATTTGCAGCTGTCATCGTATATTTTGACAGTTGTGTGTATCAAGAAATTAATAGTGTAATAGTAATAGCATAATGTTAAAGCTAAATAGCGCGCGCGAAGCGCGCGTCTGTGGTGCTAGTAGATTGTAAAATTCACGTTTGATGTAAGGTGTTATACTTATTATTGTAATGCGCTGAAGATGACCCCAAGAGAGGGTCGAAACGTATGCGAGTCTTTATATAATTAATTGTAATAAAGTAGATTGCACAAGAACTGATGAGATATGAGGTGCGGTCCCAATATTAAAGGTCAGAATGACAATGAAAATTACAAGCTCTTCTTTAATGTGTTACCTCTTACAATACAGAGGATAAAAAGAGAGTCTCAATGAGAGTATCGATTTGAATATCGAACAGAATATAGAATTGAGTATCGAAAGTAAAGAAACAAATATGGCGCTCATCTCAAAAAGTAATAAAACAAAATAAACTTAAACCATGTAGTATGTAGACTTTAGTAATGTCTGATTACTTTTCAATGTATAACTAACAAGAACAACTGTGCCTGGCTCTTATTGCCAAATTACGGAATATATTGATATATTTAAAATGATTAAAAAGCCAATGACCTGCATAACTAAAACTAAAATTATAATATATGTACGTGTAGACAGTAAAATATAATAAATAGATTTGTGATTGATAATGACAAAAATAGATTTAATAATGAACCTTTAACCTAATAGACTACAACGCAAGGCTAACATAACTCAGGTTTATTGAAATCTTATGCATTACAATTTTTGATTAAATATGGATATTTAATGGGTCAATGGGAAAAATTTTCAAAAGACACCCAGACTGGTTGGGTAGTGTGGGATTTTTACCCACTAAAAAACACCTCCCCAGGTCGCGACCAATCAATAAGACCGACTAGCGATTTTTACTTCGTTTATTAGTATCGCGTGAGTGGAGTTCTTATTATCGATAAGTCTCCTAACAGGTTTTAAGCCATCAGTTCGTGGGGTTTAGTTCTCTTGAGTCTACGGGGATTATTTTCTATATTAAGGACAGTCTCTATGATGGTCCTGCAATCTTAGGTTGTGGTTGATTGCATATTTCCTAATCACATCCGTGACTAGTTCAATCTGCAAGTCACGGTGCAGATCGTTGTTACGTACGTACCAGGGGGCGTTAACAATGCCTCGTAGTACTTTGTTCTGGAATATTTGAATCTGATTGACGTTTGTTTTCCTACATACTGCATCCCCAAATTTGGATGCCATAAGTCCAGGCTAGTTTTAAGATTTGGTTGTATATCCTAAATTTATTCTCCATTGAAAGCTCTGAATTCCGTCCTAGCAGGCAGTAAAGTTGTCTATATTTTATTTAACACTACAAAATGGGTGATATCGGTACAAAATTACCTTTTTCAAAAAAGGTAAAAAAAAAGGCGCCAAGTACACGCAATGTATTTTGTAAATTCAAAAATCCAACCTAAGTGGTAGCTTTAGTTCTTCTTCACAAAATTATATTACCTAACTTAATAACTCAAGTGACATGTATTTCAAAAAAAGATGTGAAATTTTTAAATTAAATTGCGCCAATTGCAAAGAGAATATGTATTTATATTGCTTTGAAAGATAATTGTTGTGCAACTACTTTAAAAAAATTAAACCCAAATGGTATCTTTGTGTTCCTATTCAAGGGTCTTCCTATTCGAACCCAAGTGGTAATAGCTTCTTAATTCTCTTTAACAAACTTTTAATATTATTGTACAAAGAATCATTTTACAAAGAATTAAAGAAGTAACAGTACAAAATAAAAATATTTAATTAAAACAAAAGAAATAAATTTTTCTTGTAAAAAAACTTGGCGTTGCTAGACTTTGAAATTTAAACATTAAAATTTAAAAATTAGTACTAAGATTTTTGATTGAATAAAAAAAAATCGGTAATCCCTTCACCGATCCTCGCCAAACTCAGAACAACCTTCCTTTAATGATACTCTATATACGTATAAGATTACATGTATAACTTGTCCACTTTTTAGGCAAAAATCGGTAAGCCCTTCACCGATCCTAAAAAAATTCAAAATTTTATAAAAAAAGAACCCTTTTACTGATTATCAGATATACCGATAATCAACCAAATCTTAAAGTATTATATATGAAATAGGGATAGAAAAGACTGAAGAATATAATAAAAAGAAAGAACTCTTTTACCGATTATTAGATATACCGATAATCAACCAAATCTTAAAGTATTATATATGAAATAGGGGTAGAAAAGACTGAAGAATATAATAAAATTAGAAATAGCCCAATATTTAAAAAAGAACCCCTTTACTGATCATCGCCAAATTCAATACCAACCTTCCTTGAATGATACTTTATCGATTAAAAAAAAATTCAGCCCGATATCTCAATATTTACGGAAGTTAGGGCAAACAGGGACATTTATAAAAAAATTCAAAATTTTTTTAAAAAAGAACCCCTTTACCGATCATCGCCAAATTCAATACCAACCTTCCTTGAATGATACTCTATCGATTAAAAAAAAATTCAGCCCGATATCTCAATATTTGCGGAAGTTAGAACAACCACGGACATCAAATCCACACATACACACACACACACATACGGACATGCGATTTTAATGCGATATTTCGACATTTTAGAACACTCTGAACATACTATATTAACATCAAAAACTCAAAAAACAATCTTTTCTTTGGTTTCTTCTACCCCTATTTCATATATAAATCATTTAAATTTGGTTGATTAGACCCAACTTTATACGCAATCAAAGGTTCATATACGAAATTCACAAAAACAAAGCTTCCTCTATGAGGAAGCAATAAACATAATTTAGGGAAGAATGCGACAGAAGTAAAAAAGCAGCGCCAAGTTTTTTTACAAGAAAAATTTATTTATTTTGTTTTAATTAAATATGTTTATTTTGTACTGTTACTTCTTTAATTCTTTGTAAAATGATTCTTTGTAATATTAAAAATTTGTTAAAGAGAATTAAGAAGCTATTACCACTTGGGTTGGAATAGGAAGACCCTTGAATAGGAACACAAAGATACCACTTGGGTTTTATTTTTTTAAAGTAGTTGCACAACAATTATCTTTCAAAGCAATATACATATTCTCTTTGCAATTGGCGCAATTTAATTTAAAGATTTCACATCTTTTTTTGAAATACATGTCACTTGAGTTAAGTTAGGTAATATAATTTTGTGAAAAAGAACTAAAGCTACCACTTAGGTTGGATTTTTGAATTTACAAAATACATTGCGTGTACTTGGCGCCTTTTTTTACCTTTTTTGAAAAAGGTAATTTTGTACTGATATCACCCATTTTGTAGTGTTAAGCAAGGATCTGCAAACATTTTGTTTATTTATTTAATTATTCACGAATTAGCAATAACAACAAATTAAATTTTTATTGAATTAGCAAATTAGTAATCACAAAAATTAAAGGAAGACTAAATTTATCTTTAAAAATAGGCGAAATTCAAGCAGCTGTAACTTTGTTAAAAATAAACGAAATTTAAATTTAAAGCTTAAAACCTCTACTTTCGAAAGGTTACTATTACACAGGACCACAAAAAAAATTTTGGAAAATTAACTGGGATCAGAGTAGGTGTTTCTTTATAGATTTTGGGTCACTGAATCCGAATTCGTAAACCGTTTTGCTCCATCACGTCTAGGTTTTTAGATAATCGAGAAAAATAGCGGAAAATCTGTGAAAATTGAAATAAACATTTGAAGAAAGAGCAAAAGTATAACATCAAAGAAAGAGAAAAGGTATAACATTAAAATGCGGTCGCAGAACTGATTTAAATATATTTTAGTAAGTTAAATAAAGTGCAAAAAAAAGGAGGATGTTAAAAAAGGGCCGATTTTTGCCCAAAAAGGTGTAAGTAAAAGAAATAGTGTTTTTTGTAGATTTTGATCTCCTAAATACGATAAAGCTATTAAAAAGTTCGTGGTGCTTGGGAAACACCTTGAAAATTGAGCATAAATTGAGCACTTTATTTAACTTACCAAAATATATTTAAATCAGTTCTGCGACCGCATTTTGATGTTATACCTTTTCTCTTTTTTTGATGTTATACTTTTGCTCTTTCTTCAAATGTTTATTTCAATTTTCACAGATTTTCCGCTATTTTTCTCGATTATCTAAAAACCTAGACGTGATGGAGCAAAACGGTTTACGAATTCGAATTCAGTGACCCAAAATCTATAAGAAACACCTACTCTAATCCCAGTTAATTTTCCAAATTTTTTTTTGTGGTCCTGTGTTATCAAGGAAAAAATTAAGTTCTATTTAAGAAATTAGTCGTCTTTAAAATTTCTTGAAAACGATGATACTTACGACATAACTCACGTAAGAATCATGTTTTCCCCTTCAAACTAAACAACTTTCGTCTGAAGCATTTCTTTCTAAAATCACAAATAAACATGGTTTTTGGGGGTGATCGATTAAAATGAGACACCCTATATACGTATATATATTGTATATATATATATAACCTTTTATTTTTTGCAAATATACGTATATGTGTATTTATATTCATATTATATAGAGAATCGCAATAATAACATTAAATGTAATAATAGTTATAATATAGAACTATTGTCTCCTATTTTTAAAATTTATTAAATATGTATTGATTAAATACGTATTTATTATATTTAATGTTATTCTTGCAATTCTCTATATTAAGTGGATATACACATATATATCGTATATACACATATACATATATAACATTAACATTAATGTTTTTTAAATCGTGTTTAACTGCAATAATTAAATTATTTATATTAAACCAATTAATAATTTTTAAAATAAGTAATTTACCTGACAATGAGACTAATTGTTCCTTATCCACTAATTATTAATTTTCAAATAAGTAATAATTCATTTTTTACAAACTATTAGTTACTTTAATATTAAAGAATTTATTTTTACTATACAAATTTTTACGTAATTAGAAATTTTTCTCTGACAAATTAACTTTTTTTTGTAATGCGTAATTCACTTTTACCTAACTATTATTAATTTTGGCTGTAGTTTCGAAAAGCCCATACCTCCGATCGCTCTAAAATTTTGTACACTATTATATTTTGATATGCTAATTATGAATATGTCAATGAAAATTGGCGCAAAGGTCATTTTCTAAATAAAAATTTAAAAAAAAATTTTTTGCATATTTTTTAATTATCTAAATAAATATACATTTTAGAACAAAAAGTTTCAAATAAAAATTGTATATCTCTTAAAAACGCAACTTTTATATTCTATACGCTATTACTGTAAAAGCAGTATTTAACGAGAAAAATATAATGTAAGAAAAAACGAGATAACAAAAAGTTATTAAGGCACAGGAGGGGCGCAGGGGGGGGGGGCAAAGCCCTCACGCTTAAAGCGAAATACATTTCCTAAACGGGCACGCCGAAGGCGTGTCCATGGGGGGGTGCGGGGGGGGCAAAGCCCCCCCCTGCCCACCCATCAACCCAACCCACACTGCCAGGTGCATAGGGAGGGTGCGGGGGCGAAGCCCCCCCGCCTACACTCCTAGGTTTGTTTTATATTATTTACTGACAGTTGACGTAGCCCTACGTCTAGTTTCCTTCGCTGAATACTTTAACATGAAATAGTACTATATGGTTATCGATATCTGCGTATGCGCATTGCGGACGATTAGGCTTCACTACCTTTCTCTCTAGCACAATTAACGTTTCTCTCTCGCACGATGTCGGACACAGACTCGATGTTCAATGCCTCTTCCATATATGTTCTATTCTAATAGACGTAGTTCTACGTGTTGATTGCGGCACAGTTGTTACTGTGCCTGTTTATTTTATTTATTTATTTATTTGTTTATTATTTATTTATTTATTTATTTATTTATTATTTATTAATTTATTAATTTATTTATTTATCTATCTATTTTTTAAATTGAAGAATCATGTAGCTTACATCCAGAACTTTCTAAAACTATATAATAAAGTATATTTTTCTTTATGCACTCTTAAACTATTTGACCGAATTTTTACCAAAAGTATATAAAGTAGGGGTAGAAGTCGTTTAAAAAAAAACGACTACCGGGCAAAGGCTGTTCATCCATTCATTCATTCATCCATTCATTCATTCATTTATTTATTAAATCCATTCGTCCATTCACCCATTCATCCATTCATCCATTCATTCATTCATTCATTAATCCATTCATCCATTCATTCATTCATTTATTAAATCCATTCATCCATTCACCCATTCATCCATTCATCCATTCATCCATTCACCCATTCCATTGATTCATTCATTCATTTATTTATTTATTAAATCCATTCATCCATTCACCCATTCATCCATTCATCCATTCATTCACTCATTCATTCATCCATTCATTCATTCATTTATTTATTTATTAAATATATTCATTCATTCACCCATTCATCCATTCATCCATTCATTCACTCATTTATTCATCCATTCATCCATTCATCCATTCATCCATTCATTCATTCATTTATTTATTTATTAAATCCATTCATTCATTCACCCATTCATCCATTCATCCATTCATCCATTCATTCATTCATTAATTTATTTATTAAATCCATTCATCAATTCACCCATTCATCCATTCACCCATTCATCCATTCATCCATTCATCCATCCATTCATTCATTCATTCATTTATTTATTTATTAAATCCATTCACCCATTCACCCATTCATCCATTCATCCATTCATCCATTCATCCATTCATCCATTCATCCATTCATCCATTCATCCATTCATTCATTCATCCATTCATCCATTCATTCGTTTATTTATTAAATCCATTCATCCATTCATCCATTCACCCATTCATCCATTCATCCATTCATCCATTCATCCATTCATTCATTTATTTATTTATTAAATCCATTCATCCATTCACCCACTTATCCATTCACCATTCATCCATTCATCCATTCATCCATTCATTCATTTATTTATTAAATCCATTCATCCATTCATTTATTCATTTATTTATTTAAATTGCAAAAACATTTAGCTTACATCGAGAGCTTTCAAAAACTATATAATAAAGTATATTTTCCTTTAATACTTTTCAAGAAGGTTTAAAAAAAATCGGTATCGAAAAATTAACCCCGAAAACATTTAGCTTACATCAAAAGCTTTCCAAAACTATATAATAAAGTATATTTTTCTTTAATACTTTTCGAGAAAAAGAAAACGTTGCATGAAAACGTTGCAAGAAAACGTTGCAAGAAAACGTTGCAATCGTGCCCCCCAAATTTCCCCATACCCCCCGAGAAAGACGTAGTTCTACGTCAAAATTACAAAAGTTAGAGCAACCACGGGCATTTCTAAAAAAAATTCAAAATTTTATAAAGAAAGAACCTTTTTACCGATTATCGCCAAATTCAATACCAACCTTCTTTTAATGATACTCTATATAAAATTACATATATAACTTATACATGTAACTTTTTGAGCAGAAATCGGTAACTCCTTCACTGATCATCGCCAAATTCAATACCTTCCTTAAATAATATTCTATCCATCAAATAACTTACACATTTTTTAAGCAAAAATCGATAACCCTTTCACCGACCCTCGCAAAATTTAAAATTATTTTAATGATACTCTATATAAAATTACATGTACATCTTATACACTTTTTAAGCAGAAATCGGTAATCCCTTCACCGATCCTCGCCAAATTAAATAACAATCTTCCTTTAATGATACTCTATCCATCAAATAACTTAGGGTAGATTGAGGCGAATCGGATTAATATAAGTTTTAAGACAATTTTCGTTAGTGTTTTATTTTAAACGAGCTATTTTATCGTGCTAATTAGTAATCCGATTTGCCTCGGTCTACCCTATACATTTTTTAGGCAGAAATCGGTAACCCTTTCAATAATCTTCGCCAAATTCAAAACAACCTCCCTTTAATGATACCTTATATATAAGATTACATGTATGACTTGTACACTTTTTTGCCAAATACAACACCAATCTATCTTTAATGATACTCTATCCATAAAAAAAGTGTGCAAGTAGAAACTTGCACATTGCTTCCTCATAGTTTTTAAATGTGTAAGTAGAAACTTGTACATTGCTTCCTCATAGTTTTTAAGTGTGCAAGTGGAAACTTGCACATTGCTTTCTCATAGTTTTTAAGTGTGCAAGTAGAAACTTGTTTAAGTGAGCAAGTAGAAACTTGCACATTGCTTCCTTATAGTTTTTAAGTGTGCAAGTAGAAACCTGCACATTGCTTCCTCTATGAGGAAGCCAAATTAATAAATATCTACTAATAATGATGCATAAAGAAACAGGCTTCCTCATAAAGGAAGCAATGTGCAGGTTTCTACTTGCTCACTTAAACAAGTTTCTACTTGCTCACTTAAACAAGTTTCTACTTGCACACTTAAAAACTATGAGAAAGCAATGTACAAGTTTCCACTTGCACACTTAAAAACTATGAAGAAGCAATGTACAAGTTTCTACTTCCACATTTAAAAACTATGAGGAGCAATGTGCAAGTTTCTACTTACACACTTAAAAACTATGAGAAAGCAATGTGCAAGTTTCTACTTGCACACTTTTACGTAATTAGTAATTTTTTGTGACTAATTACTAATTTGCTAATTCAATAAAACTTTAGGTAAATATGTATGTATTACGGCACTTTCTCCGTTTTCTTTTCAAATTTTATGTATTTTGGGTAGTAAAAAATATTCTCAAAAGAAAAATTGTTGTTTTGTTTGTTTATAATTAATACTTAAAACTTAAAATATCACGATATCAGTAAGTAAAGAAATAATAATTTATATATGTATATTTCACTTCTTACTATTAGATCATATGTTATTTACAACTTCATTCAATTATATATTTTAAAATTATCAATCTTTGTTAAAGCAGAGAATAGTAGAAAGGATAAATACAGAGTATTCTCTGCTTTAACCAAAAGCACAAACTGTTTTCTGCTTAAATAGTGATCCTTTATATTTTTATCCCAAAACATTTTTCGAATGGGCCATGTATTCACATTACCAATTACATCTTGAATTTCAAGCAAGGACTATTATTAATCTCAAAATCTCGGGTACTTGCAACTCGTGCGTTCGCGTAAAAGAGTCGCGGCGGTTTCGCGATGCGCGTGTACTTGGCGCGAGACACTACCGTGTCTCTTGATTTGTTCTACTGAATATAACACAGCTCAACAAAAAAAAAATTTTTTTTGTTGCCCTGGATATCTCTGCGGATTTCTATGTTTTCAAGTCCCCAGTTTTCGAATATATTCATGAAAGTACTAAATTGGCTCTGGTTTTTATTATTTTGGCGTATTTTATATTTTCAATAATTAACACTTTAAGTCGGCTCTTCAGAACACTAATTATTATTAAGTGTTTGTTATCTAGTTAAAATTCGCTTTCTGCGCATTGATTTCGCGCATAGACACATTACGTGATCCCCCTTCCCGGCTCCGCGCCCCTCACTCCGTGTAACTGCCCGAGAACTCAGTGATTTGACAAGGTTGGAGGACGCACGACGCGCTTTCGGGTAAGTTGCTAATGTGAGGTTAATACTTTGTTTTATTTGTTGAATTTTGATTCTAATATACTTTTTTGTTCTAGAAATAAGAGTTCATCGCGAAGAAAATGCAAATATAGCCCTGATGTATTTTGTTATATTTGTGGTGTTTATATAACAACAAAACAGACACGAAATATCACAGACTTTGTCAAGGAGGTTTATACTGATTATTTCGGATTAAATATTGAAAAACTAGATAAGTCATGGGTTCCTCATAAGGTTTGTAAATCTTGTGTTGAGTCTTTACGTTTGTAATTATAAAAGAAGAGCTTATAAAAGGTGTTTCTCTGAAGTATAACATAAGTTTTATAAATTTTTCTCTCTGTCAACTTCTATGTACATTAATTAAACACTAAAACAAAACAATTAGTAATAATTTTCAATAAAAATTTGATATTTAAGAATATAGGGGAGACCGGGGCCTAACCGTCGCCGGGGTTGAACCGTCAAATCAAATATCTCGGAACCTGTATATTGTGCGAACTCGCTATTAACATTGTAAACGCTGCTTATGGTACCCATGTGACCAACGGAGTTTCGATAGGTTACCTGCCGTGTTATGATTTTTACGAGGGCAAACGTGTTTTCGGAAGGTGAAAGTTACATTTTCTGCGCGTGGAAATTTTGTAATATCTGCAATAATATTTGCTCTCCAAATCTCGAGGTACGTGATTATAAAGAGTAATGCATGCTGAACACGAATCCAGTGTAGTTTTTTCATTATCGTTGATGTCTAATATTTCGTGGGCGATCAAACCTGAAACTTGTGTTTGGGGTTAATCCGTCAGTAAGCAGTCCGGGTGCATTTCCAAGGCATTTCCGGGCATTTCCAGGCTCATTGCATATGGAATATGGATGAGACGGGAATTACAACCGTTCAGACACCGAATAGAGTCATCGGACGTCGAGGAGTGAAACAAGTCGGGCGAGTGACTTCTGCGGAAAGAGGAACCCTCGTAACTATTTTTTAATAATGTTTCGCATAAAAATTTTAAATAAATTTTTATATTTTTCTCTTAAAAAACAATTATTAAGATGTATCCTATCATTTTTCAAGATTAGATGTACGTATATGTATTGAAAATGCAGTGTGACGGTTAAACCCCGGCATTTTTGAGATTTCAATTTTTCCACCGTTGTCGTTTTTGCTCTATACCGGTTAAACAAAGCGACGTAGATAAAAATTTCCTATATAAATTTTGTAGCTAAAGGTTCACTCTTTACAGTGGTATACCACATTTAACTAAAATTATTTATTTTCTTGTTAAAAATCGGCACCGAAAAAAAACTGACGGTTAGGCCCCGGTCTCCCCTACTTGTTATTTCTTTCTCATACTTACTGCTTTTTTTTAGTATAATATGAAAATGAAGATTTAAAAAAAACCAGAGCCAATATTCTAAAACCATCCATAGTTTCGTGAATTGTTGGCATAAAAGTATTCGAAACCACTCTTACATCAAGGGCAACAAAACCATTGTTGACCAGTGTAATATATCAATCAGATACTATATTGAAGTTTAAATAACCCCTGGTGGAAATAATTTTACAAATTTTCACGCAAAAATTATGCGAAAACTACAATTTCTTATAATATAATTACAACTTTTCACGCTATTTTCACGTAATTTTTACGTCAAAAGTACGCGATTTGGGCCATGTTTGTAATTTTTCATAAATTTACGTAGAAATTTTTATGAATAACTACAACTTTTTGGATATACTACAAAATAAAATATAAAATTTACTTAAATTCTCTCGTTGAACATTATTTTATTGCTGAAAATCTTGATTACGTGCAAGCTTAATTAAATAAATTTATATTGTACTTAGAAAATTTGATTACCACCGCTGGATTTGAACCTGAAACCCCTGGCTCTTGAGTCAGTCACCTTCCGCACTGTGCTACAATATTGATTGATGAAGACGTTTCGTATTGTCTATATATGTTACACTAATTGTTAGCAGACGTACGGAAGGTGTCAGCTCTTAATAGGGTCGGCTCATTATATATATATATATATATATATATATATATATATATATTTCTTACAAAATTGATGTCGGTCATCTATTCGATATCGAATCGATGACTTATCGACATCGAATTTGACATTGAAAATCAGCCGATTTCAATCAAATTGTTTTGGCATTAAGTTGCTTTTTTCTAAGTTACTTGTGTTCAAAACTCTAAAAATTTTGTCTAAAATTAAGAGACTATCACCATATAGTATGCAGATAGTCATCGATTCAATGTCGATCGATATCGAACCGATGACTATGCATACTCTCATATGGTGACAGGCCGATATTCATAGTCGGTTCTTATATTCAAGTCCGTCTTAAGTTGAATCTTAAAATGTCATGAACCAATCGCATAGCCGTACGGCTATGAATAACTACAATTCACGGTTGGCAACAGGCAATAGGCACAGAATTTCCAACGTGACGGAAACTCTGTGTCTATTGCCTGTGTCACTGTTTATTCTGTATTTATACATGTATTTATACATGATTTCTGATTTCTATTCCCTGTTCCTATTGCCTGTTGCCTGGCATTGTGCAACCCAGTGAGAAACGATACATCGGATCGGCGTCGATTCGATATCGATCTTATCAGATCTCATCGATGCGGTTCTGCAGGTTGTTGAACATCGATAGTTTCAAATATTTCGAGGTTATTTCGATGTTATGATAACTTTGCAAACAATCTGTTTTGGTAGCATGTAGCAATATAATATAATATTTTCTTTCAAGATTTTCAATGTTTTTCATGTTTGTCCATTATCAACGATTCGATATCGGTTCGATATCGATTCGACTTATGAGATGAAAAGAACTAAATTGTTTCCTGAATCGAAGAAAACTGAAAATTATTGTGTTTTAAATTATACATTAACCAAGTATGCGGTCTAATATATATATTTATATATATATTTATATATAATTTATATAAATTATATATACATATATATATATATATATATATATATATATATATATCATATAATGTCCATTTTAGAAAAGGATTATATACATTTATATACGGGGTGGGAGAAAAGTATGGAAACCCTGAAAAATCTCGAAAACTATAAGTTTTACAGAAAAATGTTTCAGACAAAAGTTGTTTGGTTTCGAGGGGGCCATAAGATGGTATCATTGGTTTGACCTTGGATGGTCGTTTAAAGCTCACGTAAACGACACCTTTAATTTCTTAAATGGAAACCCCTATTTTTCAATGCATATTCTTGTAGCTAATCTCGAGAGCTTTTCAAAACACTATAATAAAGTATTTTTTCATTAAGAACTTTTGGAATTATGAGGCTTGAAAGTTCTAGTATTTTGACATAAAATACAAAATATCTTGTAAAACATTAAGTTTTCGGTAATGTTACCTTAATACTTTTATGCACAGAATAATGAGACGAATCAATTGGTATGAAAAAAAGGCACAGTTCCTTTAAGAAAAAATGTGTAATTTGCAACACGCATCTGCATACTTTTTCTTAAAAGCAACTATGTCTTTTTTTCATACCAATTGATTCGTCTCATTATTCTGTGCATAAAAGTATTAAGGTAACATTACCGAAAACTTAATGTTTTACAAGATATTTTGTATTTTATGTCAAAATACTAGAACTTTCAAGCCTCATAATTCCAAAAGTTCTTAATGAAAAAATACTTTATTATAGTGTTTTGAAAAGCTCTCAAGATTCGCTACAAGAATATGCATTGAAAAATAGGGGTTTCCATTTAAGAAATTAAAGGTGTCGTTTACGTGAGCTTTAAACGACCATCCAAGGTCAAACCAATGGTACCATCTTATGGCCCCCTCGAAACCAAACAACTTTTGTGTGAAACATTTTTCTGTAAAACTTATAGTTTTCGAGATTTTGCAGGGTTTCCATACTTTTCTCCCACTCTGTATATGTTGTTATATGAAAAATTTGTTGCCGGGGATTACGTTTTTCAATGAGAAAAACGAGTTATGGTAACGCTAAGTTACTTTTTTAAATGAGAATAATGAGTTATTATTATATTATTAATTAATTATAAATTTATTTAAAAAATATTATAAACATTTAAAATATATTATTATAACATATTCTTAAAATATATTGGGACAACTTCGCCGAATAATTAAGAATCATGCATGATGTACGCAATCAAATCGTTGTTGAAACGATGTCGAATCGATGTCGATTTGAACTCTTTGACATCAATTTGACATAGTTTCGACATCGATTCGATTACTATTTCCCACTAGTTAGAGACGGAGCACGCGCTCTGAATATGTTTCGAGTGCAATTTCATGTGAGAAGGCATTTTCATGTCGTGAGTATGGTTAATACACACATCAAGACTGTCATTATTCTATTATTCTGTCAATAGGCCTATTTGTAATGAGCCGGCACTGGTTTCTGACATTTACCCGACATTAAGAAAAAATTATATTCGTATATCCGATTTGAAATTGTATTACTTTTTTTAAACTAAATTTGTTTCTTAAGAATTTTTGAAAAATTATATATTTGTGCTGGTTATGACACATGTAGACTATATATAACACTTACATCAAATTAAGAAGTAGTCTACCACGTAAGACGGTTGGCTCACGATCCCGAGGTCCCGAGTTCGAATCCCATTAAGGTAAGTGTGTTTTTCAAGTACGAGAAAATATTTATAATCATAGGTTGCATCTTAAGAAACAAATTTAGTTAAAAAGTAGTAATAAAATTTCAAAATAAATATAATTTTTTTTTATGTCGGGTGAATTTCCTCATTAGAGTTCAAATTGACATTGATTCGACATTGTTTCGACATTGATTCGATTGCTATATTTTTCATAAATATCAAATAATTCTTCAAACAAAGAGGTTGGAATCCCTCCGTTTGCAGACTCTATTATGACATCAAAAAACGTTATAAAAGCGCTCTAGCTGTCATACGAAATATATCGATTTTTCAAAGATTTCGATATCGATGAATGTCAAAGCTGTGACCACCTGAATACCGAAATTGATGTGAAGATCGATTTTATATTGATATCGAGATTTCGATATCTAATCGACGTCGATCCGATGTATTATTTCTCACTGGGAAGGGGCTTTGGCGTCTTAAGACATAACTTAAGACGGTCTTGAAATAAGATCCGACTATGAATACCGGCCATTAGTCTTTTAATTTTAGACAAAATTTTTAGAGTATTGAACACAGGTAACTTAGAAAGAAGCAACTCTTGATGCCAAAACAATTTGATTGAAATCAGCTGATTTTTTATGTTAATTTCGATGTCGATGAGTTTCCGGTGAATCGACGTTGAATTGACGTCGATTCGACATCAACCTTCTCACTGGATAAACATACTAAATATGCGACATGTTCGACATTTTTACATCAGGCTATGCTGAAATCTACAACTTTCAATAAGATCTGTTTCTATTCCTGCACTGCTAAACTAGTGCACACTGATGCAGTATAAGTTAGAGTGGGACAAGTATACTTTGTTTATATCTTACATTTAATCATAAAAATATTTTTAGAATATTGTAGAAAGTTGTAAATAGTTGTAATTTTTACAATAATTTGCAACTTCTACAAATTACTAAAATTTTTATAAAAAATTTTGTTAGAACGTTGTAGAAAGTTGTAAATAGTTGTGATTTTTACAATAATCTACAACTTCTACAATTTACTACGTTCTCATAAAAAATATTCGCAGAATGTTGTAGATAGTTATAAATAGTTATGATTTTTACAATAATCTACAACTTCTACGATTTACTACGTCTCATAAAAATGTTCGTAAAAAAGTTGTTACAATTTTCTATTACTTTTTACAACTTACTACAATTTACTACAATTCACCATGAATTTCTACAATTTTCACAAATTTGTAGAAATTTGTGATTTGTTGTAGAAGATTGTAATTTTTCATAGAAATGCGTAAATTGTTGTAAAATTATTTCCACCAGGGACATAATATAATATCTAATTAAAGTAAGAAGCGAAATATACTTATATCCCTTAATTGTCATTTTAAATATCATTTCCTTACTTATTGACATTGTGATACTTTAAGTATTAATCATAATCTTTTTTACTACACAAAGTGTATTAAAAATAATTAACATACTTCGGAGAAATCTTCATTATGCGATAGTGTCTGTTACACGTGAATATAAATACGATAGATTTTTCAGAAAAATAGTGCCTGTCAAACGAGCATATAGATACAGATCACTTTTTCGTTCTCTTTAACTTTAGCAACTTTTACAAGACAGCATATACGTACGTGTGCGATTTTGGGTACACGTTCCTTCTTAGAGTCTGTTCACACGAGGCGGTTTTGACGCGCGCTGTCGCGCGGCAACCGCGCGGCAGAAACGCCTCGTGTGAACAGGCTCCTTGATCTCCTCGGTATCAGCTCCCTGCCGTCAATATATATTTCACTATTTATCACGCGGCGACGGTTACGATCGTCACTATTTCTAGGTTATAACTGACTGACAGCGCGCTGAACGCACTGACTGCACTGAGCGCAGTACGCACACGTACATACATATATCGATATATCGACTCGAATGGATTTTACTCGCTGGGTTGATAATACCTAATTTACCTAAATAGAAATCTTTCTCCTGACCGATAAGTCTATCGACCTAATTTATCTACTAGATCGATAATAATGCGCGCGACTTATCGGAAAACAAGAAAGAGCCATCTACCGTTGAAAGTAGTGAAAGTTACATTTCTCTGATATATATATGTGTTATATTATTGAGAGACGTCGACGTATCTTACGTATCTTAATATAAAATTTTCACATTTGGACTTTGCGTCGCAATATCTCCGCTCGTAGGGCACGTAAGGGAAAAAAAACACTTTTCTTTATAAATCGATCCCAAGCTATCGATCAAGCCTACTTAAAACTTGATCCGTTCACTCGTTATATGAGATCTCAACATCTCGAGTACTCGCAACTCGTCGCGTCGCGTAAAAAAGTCACGGTCGGTCTCTACTACCGTTACTCTGGTTACTCTACTACCGTCTCTACTACCGGTACTCTACTTTGTTGTATGTGAAATTGACATGAACCGACTTGGTTTCATTTAATTTAATGCGCCATTTCCGTGTCCAGTGGCTTATTTTATTAACTGCATTTTGAAGTTTTTTAGTGGAGTTGGTTACGTGTTGGTCAACTGCGATAATGGCCGTGTCATCCGCAAACGTCGCTGTCATTAAATTTATATCAATTGCCAGATCTCTTGTGTAGAGGAGGTACAGTATTGGGCCAAGGACGCTGCCCTGCGGAACTCCGGTCAGAATCTGCTTCAGTTCGGAGTATCGATTATTATAGCGTACCTTAAAATATCTGTCTGCTAAGTACGATTTGAGAATCTCGTAATATTGTCTTGGCAAATTTCTATGGAGTTTGAATTCTAGGCCTTCGTGCCAGACTTTATCGAATGCCTGTGCTACATCCAGAAATACTGCTGTACAGACTTTTTTCTCTTCGAATGCTTTTTCGATCATATTTGTGATACGATGGACCTGATCTATTGTAGAATGCTTAGTTCTAAATCCAAATTGGTAGTTCGGGAGCAATTGCCTTTCCTCAATGATTTTGCCTAATCTCTTCAGTAATACTTTCTCAAAGATCTTAGACATAATTGGGAGTAGGTATATCGGCCGGTACAAGGTCAACTCTGTTGGCGGTTTTCTTGGCTTTGGTATAACAATTACTTCTGCGATTTTTCAATGTCGCGGGACATATCTTAGTTTAAAACATGCATTTATTATATGCTGTAGCTTCCGCAGAGCTAGCTCCGGTAGCTGTTTCATAATTTGTTCAGTAATAAGATCGTATCCTGGTGCTTTCTTATTACTCAAGTTCCCAAGTAGCAAAGAAATATTTTTTAAACGTTTTTAAAAACGTTTTTAGTAATGAAAAAAAAAGTTTAAAAAACGTTTAAATTAATGGGATAAATCTTTTTTTTCTTATTAAAAAAATATTTGATTTAATATTGTAAAAAACGTCTTTTTAACATTGAAAAAATGTGTTTTTAATATTAAATAAACGTTTGTTAACATTAAAAAATGTTTTATTAACATTAAATAAATGTTTTATTGGTTGTTGAGCTGGAAATACGACCGCGGAAAGGAGAGTAAGGCACGGAGAAACGAAAGAAAGTGGATTGAAAAGGAGGATAAAGAAGAAAGGGCGAGAGGAAGGAGGTGAAGGCGAAAGGCGAAATAGCGTAAGAGGAGAGGAAGAGGAAAAGATGGACGGAAAAATGGAGTGCAAAGGGACGATAACAATTGATAAAGAGGTGATAGAAATGATAGTGGAAAGGCGCGCAATGAAAATGATGAAGGATTGCAAAGAGGAGATAAAAGAACTGAAAGAAGAAGTAGAGAGGTTAAAAGGAAAGGTGTAAAGAATGGAGCAGAGTACAGGTAAAAGGAAGAGGGATGAAAGTGAAGAGAGGAAGGATAAAGTATATAGGAGAAAATGGTGATCCGAGGAATCCGAAGGGAGCGAGGATGAAAAGAGAAGGATCGAAGAACCTAATAATTAGAGTCGAGAAAGAAAGATGGCAAGGAAGTGACTCGGACTGGTACAAGGTAAAGCGACTATTCGCAGAAGGACTAAAAGTGAAGACGGAGGTGAAAGAGGTAAACATGATAGGGCAGAGAGGAGACTGGATAACGATAAAGGAAAAAGGAAGGAGTATAAAAAATGATTCTTGGTTTATTTTGTTCTGTGTTGTTATGTTATAGGTGTAGACGGTTATGAATGGAAGAAAGGAAAGACAGGAGACAGTGGAATGGAATGATAGAAAAGGGAAGGAAGGAGAGCAACAAATGAGGAGCCGATAGGAGGACCAGGAAGGAAGGCCGGAGGGAGGTTAAAGGAAGGGGCGGGGAGGGTATTAGTATGTGAGGCCGCCCAAAGGCCAGATTTTATCAGGGTATAAATAGCATGTAAAGGTTTGGGTACGTTCCTTAAAAACGTCTTGTAAACCCGAGAGGGACACAATAAACGATTGATTGAAATAAATGTTTTATTAACATTAAATAAATGTTTTGTTAACATTAAATATACGTTTTTTTTAAAATTGAATAAATAATTTATTAATATTAAATATATATAATTTATTAGCACTTTGAAGAATGTTTTTTCTAACGTAAAAGTAAATATAGATATATCTTTTTATAGCATACAATTAAGAAACTTAGGCAAACAGATTCTAATAAAATATCCTTCCCGTAATGCAACATTCGATAGAAATCATGAATAGTTGAGTGGTATTAGATAACAATCTGCTGTTCAATTATAAGCCTCACAATTACTACGTTTACGCGAGCGTTACTTCTGTAGTAACTTACAATAATTCCTTCGCGTAAACGGGATTTTGTAGTAACTTGCGATAATTTACTCCGCGTAAACGAGTGATATATCGTAAGTTACTACAGAAGTAACGCTCGCGTAAACGTAGTAAATGAGAGGTATAAACTCTACCAATGCCATATAACTCCAAATATAAAAATACTGTAGACGACTGGTTAAGAACACCAGGAACCAAACTGACTACCCGGTAAAAATTTTTTTATATAAAAACATCTATAATATATACATATATATATATGTATATATTGTCCGCGTTCGGTTAAACTCGGAAACATTCGGGACGCTCGACAGCACACGGATGTACCTTCGCTTTGGTGTGCGTTGGCAGCATGTGGAGGGGATGCGCTGCTAGCGCATGCCCAGGGGCCCTATTCTGTTTGTCGTCGGTGTCGTTAACGGTGTCGGCGCAGTTTTTACACGATATGAAAAACCTGCGCAACGACGCTTATCGAACCGACAATTATCGGTAGGTAAGAACGGAATACGGGCCTAGCGCATCTCCTCCACATGCTGCAAACACACACCACAAAGTGAAGGCATATCCGGTGTCGCACATATGTGTCTGGTATATTTATAGTCAAGGTCGATAAATGGACGCGGCGACAGCGTCGCATGGTCGCCATTTTTGACCAGTGAGTATGTATCAGTCCGCGTCATACTATAAGTATTACACTGTATGTGCGTGCAAGCAGCAGTTGAAAAAGAGTGTAAAATGGTGTAAGACAAACAGTTACAATGCCAGCCTGCTGTGCAAAAAATTGCAAAAACCGCACTGAAAATGGTTTTTGTATGTATGGTTTTACTTCCTTTATGGAAAAATACACTCAACTTTTGGTGTTAACCGTTAAAAAAACACCATAGAAAAACCCTTAAAGTTGGGTGTGATTTCGGACCGCCAATTGAAGGTTAACCATCATTTGAAGGTTTCTGCCATTTCTGCCGCGGGAATCGCGTGGAAAGTTGTAAACCCATGTGGCGCCTCGTTTCGCGTGGAAAGTGTATGCGTGGAGGCAGTAGGTTCCGCCCCCCTGCGGGGGGCTCCACTATTATTAAACTAGACACATAGTGTGCCTTCAAAGTACATGCGTGGGCTTTCCACGCGTGGAAAGTTGTAAACCCATGTGGCACCTCGTTTCGCGTGGAAAGTGTATGCGTAAACTATTTCGACATATATATAAGTCATTTATGCCTTCTAATACTCAAAATTACATGTAATGCCCTCTAGCAGGATCACTTGTCACTCGAATCAATTGTCCTAAGGATAATTTATCATCGGATATTTCGTCGCTAGATCGAATGTCATTTGAATCAATTGTCGCGGATCAAATATCGCGGATCATTTGTCCTCGGGCCAGCAGTCGTGTCACCATTTAATGGAAATGGAAGCCTAAAAAAATTAATATTGTAACGCAATTATTATAATGCTCAAATCATAAAATATTTACATTATCTATGTCTGCCAATACAATATAATTTTTTATTCATATTGCATTCTATATAATGGCAATGTTATTATATATTTGACAGGCGAATCAAAATAGCTTCGAATCGATATCGAAATGATGAAATATCGATGTCTTAACAAAAAATACATAATTTGCCTGTTTAAAGTCTGGCGCGATGAATGTATGTCACAAATAATCTCTTCTTTTAAAAAATGTCATATAGCACAAACATCGAAATAAGCTTCAAATTTCGAGGATTATTTCGATATGCATATCGAAATTACATCATGATGTAATATCGATGATTTCGACGTCAAATAGACGTCGATTCGATGGGTCATTTCTCTCTGGGTAGGGCCTAAGTCAAATTTTTTAAATAAAAACCCCTATTTTTTATTGTACCATCTTTCTCTATTAATTAATTTGAACAACTTTTGTTTGAAAAATTCTTTTAGATAGATAGATAAATAAGTTTTATTTCAGCTTATATGGCCACGAAATGGACCTACATCAATAACAATACCGCAGCTCAGATTTAACGCAGTTTACCGACACGCACGCCGTTCCCAAATTTTCATTTACTATCCCTTAATAGAGCGCTTTTCTTTTCTTTCTCAAATCTATTTAACTAATCTACGCTTTCAGGTTTACAAGTTCCATCCGTTATTCCTCTAATTTCCAGGTTTGATTTCTCAAATTTAGTACAGTCTTTTAGAAAATGTTCCAGGTTCCCTAATTTTTCTTTACAAAAAACACACTTTCTCGCCTCCTCATTCGGCCAATATTTATTACATTCCTCTGCGTTCCCGCATCTTACTCTCGCTACCATCCTTTGCACACCCTTCTCTCCGCTCACGCCGAGATATCTCGGTAATTTAAATTTACATAACAGTTTGTAACTTACATTATATTTTGACTTTTGGATATCATTGAATATTTTCTGACCAGTCACATCTCGCAGCTTCCTATTTCCCCACTCACGTTTAATCTTCTGCTTTCTAATTCAATTATTCCCGCTGGACTATACCCGGCTTCCAACAATAATTTATCTCTTGTGATCGCGCTCTTTATTCTACAGTCTTTATCGTTTTTCTCTTTCAGGCATTCTTTTAACAGTGTATTGCACCCGGTCTCAATTTTCTCTTCAAAGTTTAGAGCCCTACAAACGGTCTTTAAAAGAAGTTTGTCTCTCATAGTTTCTGCATAAATAATATAGTTCGGCGTCCAGATATCTAGTCCTAACACCCACTTAATATATCTAATTTGTAAATTCTCTATACCTTTCCATTCCTTCATACCCCAAATTTCAGCACCATAAGATATCACACTCTCGACTAGCCTTTCAAACAGCCACATTCTCTTCTTAAAACTATTACTAAAATTTCTCTCTCCAAACCTCCAGACGCATCGCGAACCCTCCCTTCTTAACCAATTTGTCTATGTGTTTGTTATGCTCCGCATTCTTTCTAAACATATATCCTAAATATTTGACCTCTTTGACCTCTTCTAATTCCGCATTGCCCCATCTCCAAGTTCTTTGTTTCCTTTTTCCTCTCCCTCTCTCGAACACCAGGATTTTTTATTTTTCACTGTTCAAAATTAGATCTTTTCGTTTCAAATATCTCTTTAGCAAGGCCATCATATCCTCCATAGCTTCTTTATTCTTCGCTATAATCACCACATCGTCCGCGTATGCCAGGCTAAATATTCTCTCCTTACTACCTCTATTCCTCCTACTCCTCTCCTTTCCAGCTCCTCCTCCAGATCTGCCGTAAATAGTGCAAACAAAATTGGGCTCAACGGGCAGCCCTGACGGACTCCTTCCTTTTGCCAAAATCTGCCTGTATTCACCCCGCTTATTGTAACCTCTGAAAAATTCTTTTATTTGCTTAATACTTTTTGAGATATTCAAGAAAAACTTGGTAACTTTTTCAATATTTAGCTTATGATATTTTGATAATTGTTTGCCAGAGGAAAAAGTGGTATAGAGGACTTTTTGACTTGATTTTGTCTTAAGAATATGCTGTAGCACTCCAATTTTTTTAAATATTTGTAAACACTCCAAGAAGATGCATACACAAATATTTAAAAAAAATTGGAGTATACTATTGCAACAGCACATTTTTGAAATAAAATTAAGTTAAAAAGTCCTCTGTACCACTTTTTTCTCTGGCAAACAATCATCAAGATATCACAAGCTAAATATATATTGAAAAAGTTACCAAGTTTTCCTTGAATATTTCAAAAAGTATTATATATTATATAAAAGTATTATATAGAAAGATGGTACAATAAAAATAGGGGTTTTTATTTAAAAAATTTGACTTAGGCCCTATTGGGCTCAATACAGGCCCTGGATCCAAAATCCAATAAGATCGTCCAAACCTTTCAACTTTTATCTGAAACACTTTTCCAATAAACCAAGCCGTCAATTGACACTTAACGAAAATTAACACAATAACATTTAAACGACACCCAACGATAAAGGAATCATGGCGACACTGATTAAATCGACATAGAACATTAAAGGTTAACACTCTGTTAACACCAAACCAACATCCAACGATGAGGATCAATCTCCAACCTACATTAAACATTGAGGCTTAATCCTCAACCTACACTAATTATTGAGAATAAACTCCCAATATACACTCATCATTGAAGATTAAACCCATAATTTACCTAAACCTTAATGGTCAACACTCAATCTACACCTAAATTTAAGTGTTGACACTTAACTTTGATGACAAACACTAAACTTACGCCCAAATTTGAGTGTTAACCATCAAAGTTGAGTGTACTTTTTCATAAGGGTTTCTCTATCGAATCCGCTCCGGTCAAAAGATCGTCCACATAGAACTCTTCTCTAATGATTTTCGCTATTTCTGGCCATAGTTGCTCGCATTGCTCCGCTAATTCCAAGAGGCACTTTACGGCCAGATACAGTGCTGCCGCTGTACTATATGTCACTACGTTTTGTTCGAATACTTCTACCGGATCATGGGGATTCGCGCGCCACAATATCCTCAGTAACGAACGCTGTTCCGGATCCACTAATATCTGTCTAAACATTTTCTCCACGTCTGCTGATACAACGTATAAGTACATTCTGAATCTCAGAAGTATTGAGAATAAGTCCTCTTGGAGCTTGGGCCCTATCATTTGAATGTGATTCAATGAAATACCGTTATCTGTAGGGGCTGATGCGTTAAAGACTACACGAATTTTAGTAGTTATACTATCGTTACGAATGACACAATGGTGTGGCATGTAATAGGCTATTTCGGTATCTGAGATATTTGGTACTTTACTCATATGTTGTAGACTCTCATATTCCTTAAGAAATGCTATGTATTGTTCCTTAAGTACAGGGTTCCTTTTTAATCTTGCTTCTAGTCTCTCCAAAGATCGCATAGCGCCCTTGTATGATTCGCCTAACACGCTTGGATTTTCTTTCAGTGGCATGCTGACTACAAATATGCCGCTTATGTCGCGTTTGCATGTTTGTGAGAAATGCAATTCACACTCCTTCTCTTCTTGGGAAAGTACACCTTTTGGGTTGAGTATTCTTCAAGCTCCCAGAACTTGGCTACTTGCTCGTGTATGTCAACAGACTTGCTCAAATGACACCGTGTTGAAGTCATACTACTACCGACTAAGGCTGAAGTCACATGGCATGCATTTTCCGCGTAACGCGTAACCGCGTAACCAATTAGAAGCGTTTCGCATTTTCGGTTACGCATATTCGCGCTTCTGATTGGTTACGCGATACGCGTTACGCGGAAAATATCAGTCCATGTGACCGCACCCTAACGGTCCCGCTGCTATCCATCCTAATTTCGTCTTTTGCATTGTAAGCTGCGACTTGCCTATCTTAATTTGTCCAATACACAGGAGGCTCCAAAACCAATCCGCACCAATAAGAATGTCTACTCTATCAGGTATATAAAATCGGGGATCTGCTAATTTAATGTTCGAGGGGATTGGAATGCTACGTTAATCTTACTGTTGGGTAGGCTACCTGTTATTTTTGGGATGACAAGACACGACAAGTAAAACTCGTGTTTGCCGTAACATGGAGCAATTTTAACTCTACACTTGTGTTTTATTTGGCAAGATGCGCTATTGATAGCCTCCAGATTTATTCTCACCTCAGTTTTATCGAGTTGTAGATCATCGCAAAGTTTGTTTATAATCAGATTAGACTGCGACCCGGGATCAAGTATTGCACGAGCCTTATATGTCTTGCTATGTCTATCCTCTACTAATACTATTGCGGTCAACAAGAGAACGTGATAGTCATTGGTCCTATGCTGAGAACACAAGACTGACGAAGGATTAATGTTCTCCACTGCGTTTGTAGCCTGCTCCGATGAAGGCTTCTCAAAATGTATAAGTGTATTGTGCTTGCTAGAGCACTTTTCTACATGTGCCACCCTTGCAGTTTTTTATAAAGTGTCCTGGTTTTATGCAGTTCAGGCACAACTTCGCGTTTTTTAAAGATTCTACTCGTTCCTGCGGAGAGAACTGTAGGAACTTGGAGCAGTTTGATAAACGATGTGCTTCCTTGCACACCACACATTCCTGTTTTTTAAGAAGAAACGATTTAGATTTTACGGAATCTGATTGTTTAGATTTGTACGTGCCTTTCTTATTTAACTCTAACGTGTCTAACATATTTGCTCTTAGGTTAAGAAAACTCTTGAACTCTTCTAATGTTGGGAGATCTCTATCCGCGCGTTGCTTCTCCCACTCCCTCGCCGTGATACTATCTACTTTGCTCGAAGCTAAATATATTAGTAATGCGTCCCAATGTTCCGTTGATGGACCCAATACATTTAATGCTCTTAGATGCTTGTTGAGAGTATCTATCATATTACGAATTTGACTAGCTGACTCCTCTTTCATTAAACTTATGCTGAAAATGGCTTTAATGTGATTGTTTGTCAGTAAACTTTTATTGTCAAACCGATCGCAAATGGTTTGCCACGCTATCGTATAGTTCGCAGCTGAAAATTCCAATGATTTAATGATTTGAGCGGCATTACCCTCTAACGCGGCCTTTAAGTAATGGAATTTCTGTATTAGATCTATAGTTTCATTGCTATGTATGAGTGACTCGAAAGTATCTCTAAACCCAAGCCATTCGTCAATATCACCCTTGAACTTTAGCAACTCTATTGTTGGTAGTCTAATACCCGGCGTTTTAAAAATGATATGTTGGTTTGCTTGCCTCGCTACGTTCGGAGTAGGATCCGCCTGTTCATGCGTTGTGTGTGCGGATGTTCCTTGTACAGGCACTGAATTACGGACTTCGTTTGTTACTGCACTCGGAGGCTGTATTGTCGCTACGCCTCGAACCAGTAAGCCTTCTGCCTGCGCTATTAATCTAAAATAATCTTCCTCGAATTTCTCGCGATACTGCACTGTTTCTCGTTCGTCATCAGTGAGCGCGTCAATGTCTGCTTGTACTGCGTTGTATCTTTCATATGCTTCTCGTATAGTACTGAGGCGTTCTCGTATCTCTAATTTGTTTACTTCCTCTAACGCTTGTGTCGTATCTGGAAAGCTATTTATTACCTTAGCGATATAATTCTTAAATGTAGTAACTCTACCTTTAATGTGACCTCGCCTTTTAATTAACGCTTCCATTTTGTTTGTGTCACTACAATGACTACAATGTGATTACGGCGCAATGTATACAATTTTACGTGTCGCGTGTCGCGGTTATGACCATCGAATAAGGTTATTAATGACTACAATGTGATTACTGCGCAATGTATACAATAACTATCGAATAAGGTTATGAGTGACTACCATGTGATTACTCCGTAATGTATACAATAACTATCGAATAAGGTTATGAGAGAGGGGAAGGGATTAACCTGCTCACTTATCTGCGTTACGCGCTGCTTCCTGAGCTGCCGATGCGTCGATGCTAGCGATTTGCACCTCCGCTCCGTCATTGTTGTACCGACTGCGCCAACCGCTACTTCTGCTTGCTCGATGTTCGGAAGATCGCCTGATTCCCTCTCTGCATGATCGATATATGCTCGATGCTCGGATCGTCTGATTCCCTCTCTGCGTAATCGATAGACGATCGATACACAATTTTCGTCTGTGCGTTCTCTTGATTGATTTCCGATGCAATTCCAAGACCAGAATTGCGCCTTGCACACCACGAGGCCTGCGTATTTCTTTCAGCGGGCTCACTATTTGCGAATCGAAGGTGGCTACTGGCTTTGTTCGACTCGATTCATGAGTCTTGATCTCACGCTTCTTTATACCTTGTGTGTCTGCTATTCGAGTGCCGAACTGTCCTTGTTGCTTGACATCCGGTTCGAAGGACCAAATTATGATGAGGTATTGAATGCGTACAGTGGACTGTATACATTGGATTTCACGAGACGTACAATGCGGTTCAACGTCTTCTCGCCATCTTGTCGTCTTCCTTTCGCGCACGCGCAGTTACATAACCGTCACAGAGTTAACAGGCGCTAGAGGCGTTATAGCCGACTACTATTAGACCACCGTTACAACGAAACCAAAATACAAGAATTATATGAAACTCAACACTGTGTAAGTTGTATTTTGTACAGCTTGAGTTTGGCCGCGATGAAATTTTCTGTAACATATTACGCATTTAAAAACGTTATCGCCTACAAAACGTTTTTGGCCAGACTCACGCTGCAAATGCTACAAATCTTACCCATCTCGACAAATAAAAGAATGAAAAAATATGCTACAAAGTCGGAGTGTTTATTGCCGGAAATGAGAAAAAATAATTGTAGAAAAACTCAAACAAAAATAGTTTTTCTTGAAATAGAAACGAAAATGTACGTCAGTCTTCTTCGGGTGACCTCCATTTGGACACGTAACGATTGGACACTGCTCGATTGGACACTGCACGATTGGACACAGTACGATTGGACACGCACATTGTACGATTGGACACCGCACGATTGGACACCACATGATTGGACACCATTCTATTGGACACCGCGTGTGACTGCAGTGGGTTCCGCCCCTCCTACGGGGGGGGGGGGCATCACCTTCAAAAAACTAACTTATCCTAACCCAACCCTGTTGTATGTGTGACTCTCTCACACAACAATTGGATTGGCATACGTGTCCAATAGTGCGGTGTCTAATCGTGCGGTGTCCAATCGAACAGTGTCCAATAAAACGTGTCTAATTGAGCGGTGTCCAATCGTTACGTGTCCAAACGGGATACGGGGATATCTGTCTTCTTCTTTAAGCCGCTTGATCGATTCCGAGCGTTGCGGACTTATCTGCATATATCTGTTTATCGGATATATGTGGGACCTACAGTTTAACGCCGATTCCGAAAGTATATGCAGGGAGAGAGAATGTAAGTGTGTGTGTGAGACAGAAGGAGAGAAGAGGGTGGGAAGAGGGGTGGAAAGGGGAAAAAGGAGAGAGGGAGGGAAACGGATTAGTTTGGGGCAGTTTCGGGTAGGTTTAGTTGTATTGAATTAGGTTAAGTGATAGGTTGAACTGGGTTTTTTATGTTAGAATGGGTAATGTTAGGTTAAATAAGAGTAGTGAGGGTGGGGTGGGAGGTAGAAAGGGAAAGAAAGCATAAGAAAATGTTATATATTCTTAAGTTTTTGGTCAGATTTTTACAAATCTGCTACTTTAAATGCGATTTTCACTATTTTCCCTTCATATCAGCTTGAAATAAACGTTTGATAACAATTTAGCACATAAAGAAATATAAGAAAACATTCATAAGAAACGTTTCATCGCCAAAATCGGCGAAAATCAGGTTACTTTACATTCTCCTTTACATTTTATATTTGTTAAATTTAATTAACGTAGCGGACATATGTTAAATCTACACATGTATGTGTTGATTACTTTACACAAAAACTTTAACCAGCAGATTTTTTTACAAAAGGAAAAAAATTTTTCAACCGTGTAACAATTACACACACACACACACACACACATACACACACACACACACACTCCCGCGCGCGCGCGCGCAGGATCGCTGCCATTACCTCTCTACAACTGAAAACCTTATGTGATGCAAGTCGTGCTATTCCAATGATGGCATGTTAGCATCTAGTTTAGTATAGACATTTGTGGTAAACAGACGTGCCACTTTGAAGCGCCTCAGAAAAGCCTGTGCATTACTTATACGTGCCTGTAGTGCATCTCTGAAGCGCTACAAAGTGGCCTGTTTGTAGAGGTCTGTAGCGCTACAAAGTGGCCCGTTTGTACGAATTTGTAGCGCTTCTCTGTGGTGCTTCAGAGTGGCCCGTCTATACGGGTCTATAGCGTTTCTCTGAAGTGCTACAAAGTATCTCGTCTGTTTGGGCCCTAGCTGTACTTGCGTTATAAGTAACGCGCATATTATTCCTCAACCCTGATTTTGTGAGAGCGAGAAAAAATAATCAGAGAATTTATTGTAATTTAGCGGCGAGTTTATTAGCGGCGATGGATCGAACCGTGGCGCCCTGCATCGACTTTTTTCAATACGCTTGCGGCACGTGGAATCGATTGCATGTGATACCAGAGGATCGGAGTGCCATCAGCACCTTCGAGATACTAGCTGATCAGCTGCAAGTGATCCTGAAACGCGTTCTCGAGGAACCTCCAAATGAGAACGACAATAATGCCACTCTTAAAGCGAAGATGTTCTACAGGTCGTGTATGGATATCCGTGGGTATAAATGATTCATAGGATGTCTCAAATGATCGTAATCTGTCTCTCTTTTTTTATTATATATTTTGATAAAAAATTTAGGACCGATTTTATTTAGAGGCTAGAATTTGAAGAAACGTCTAACTATACATAATAGAATGTCTATATAAATATTTAATACTGATATTAAAGACTTCCGAATTAAATTTTATGCATCTATATATATATATATATATATATATATATATGAATAACGAAATATTAAATTAAATTTTTGGACACACAAATCGTGTTTTATTGACATATTTTTAACCAAAAATACTTGAAATGACTTCTGATAAATATCTTTAAATTCTCGATAAACAAAATAGCAGTATGCCAGCAGATTCTAGCAGAATATGCAACGGATTGATTAACATCAGTTATGTTCATATTAGGCATATGTTCTGCTAACAAAATCTATTGATATAATTTGATGGTAGATTGCCAGTAGAAATTGAGCATTTGTCACTTTATAATCATTTAAATAGTTGCGAATGGTAAATTCTGCTCAATTTTTGTAATCAATCAATCATTACATTCTATTAGCAGATTCTGATATATGATATTTCTGCTGGCACAAAACCAGCCATGTAAGTATTTATTTTTTGTTGATTTTGCAGCAGATACTTTGCAAAATTTGTTTTCGACAGGTTTGGATATTTAATTTTTTGCTACAAAAGGCTATAGCTATACCTATTTAAAATAAATAATATTTAAAAAACTCTAAATTTATATTATTATTGTTAGTTTATGTTTTAAACGCAGAGTTAAAAATTATATAAAAGAGTTAAGCATATATATATATTTATTCTATGTCTTATATGATACGCGCGCTATATATAGATTAACCTAATACTTACTAACGATTGGTGGAGACATAAATTACTAGCATAAGACTGTCTTTTCTATATATTTTTATGTTTCCGGACCTTGCTAGCTTCCGCTTTCTTCTTGCAAGCACTTACCTGTTCTTCCGTCGTTCGTGCAATAGCGACCTTTTGTATTTCTTTATAGTAATAAATTAGTGGAAAATAGATATCCTTGATTATTCTGCGCCATCAATTATCAAGTGTTTATTTATACGCATCAGATTGAAAGATGTTGTGTAAAAGCGATAAATCGGTTTATAATCGGCTGATCTCGGGTTTGATTCCAACATATGCTTTGTTTAATATATGTCTCGGTTTATAAGAGGTTGATTAGAAAGATAAAATTTGTATGGCCAAATAGAAGATAAAATTTGCGAATTTATTTCAGAGAAAGGAATAAATGGATACAATTCTTCGCTTAGATGTTATTTATTTTTATATTTGAGATGTAGAAAATTAATTTTGTGATATAAAACTTATTAAGAATATAGGAGTTTTCTCATTGAAGACAGGGCCAAAAATTTCAAGTTTTGCCATGATTCCGTAATTTCTAAGAAAGCGACCTGTTATTTTTTTATCTAGTTTTCCTCAAGACATTTTGCTCTATATGTAGATTGAACTTAGATATGGAATTTATAAAAATTGTTTTGTCTCTGTTATTATTATAAATAACATCAATTTTTATGCAAAAATTAGAGTTTTATATTTATGTTGTTATCATTTTGTAGCAACATTTCTTTAATGGTTCATTTTAAGTTTAATCTGTAAAGCAAAATATCCTGAGAAAAACTAAACAAGAAAATAGCAGATTATTTTTTTTAGAAGTCCTTAGAAATTGTGATAAAATGCAAAATTTTTGGTTACGTCTTCGATGACAGAAAATCCTATATTTTTAATAAGTTTTGTAATCCAAATTAATTTTCTACGTCTTAAATCTAGTATAGTAAATAACGTCTAAACGGAAAACTATCTATTCATTCCTTTTCCTGAAATAAATTTGCAAATATTACGTCTTCAATTTGATTTCCGATACTCCCCTAAAGGATTAAAAGTTTTGAGTGCAGTATTTTTGTATAAGCAAATATTGTCGTCAGTGACAGCTTTATGTGCCCAAATTTTTAATTTTTTTTTTCGTTTTTGATGTAAAACCGACCCTAGCCCTCTACATTTTTTGTGCATAGGGGAGACCGGGGCGAAGTCGGCCCTTTTTTTTCGGTGCCAATTTTCAACAATAAAATAAATCATTTTAGTGAAATACAGTATACCATTGTAAAGAGTGAACCCTTGGCTACAAAATTTATATAGGCATTTTTGGTCTACGTCGCTTTGTTCAACCGGTATAGAGTAAAAACGACAAAAGTGCAAAAATCGAAAAGTCCAAATTCCCGGGGCGGAGTCGTGTCTTCATTCTCGGACTGGATTTTAAATAAAGATACATAATTTTGATCATAAAAAATAATAGAATACACTTTATTAATTGTTTTTTAGTAGAAAATGGAAAGCGGAAGATAATTTCAAGAAAATTAATTTTCTTTTTTGCTAACGGTTAAAGCATGTAAAAACAGAGTCTGACGAGCGCACGCACTCGTTGTGTGCCTTACGCTTGCACGAAATGCACTGTTTTTCATCGGCTCTGTTTTCTATTATCTCCGAGCATACGCAGCACATATTATTTAGCTTTCTTGACTTCGTTTTGGCTTGGAAACGACTTCGCCCCGAACACAAGTTTTAGGTTTGGTCGTTTATAAAATAATAGAAATCAATGAAAATAAAAAAACTGCACTGGATTCGTGTTCAGCATGCATTACTCTTTAGAATCGCTTACTTTGAGATTCGGAGACTATAATACTTAAGATATTACAAACTTTCGACGCGGAAGAAATTTTACTTTCGACCTGCGAAAACACGTTTGCTTCGATAAGAATCACAACATGGCACGTAACCTCACTAAACTTTGTTTGTTACGTGGGCACCATAAGCCGCGCTTACAGTATTAAGCGTCGTATACAATGGCAGCAGGAGTATTAGTCTAAGAGCTGACGACACTTTTGGCCAAGTGATTTTGTAAAATACGATTTTCCGTTTTAACCTGCGTGGACGACTCTCCTTCGATAATCCGAACACCTGGCTGGCCGTACCTGGGGGGTTCAGAAGTACGCAGGTAAGAAAAAAAAACAGATTTTCAAGTCATAGTATAAGTCTCAATTTTTATCGGATATTGATAATTGGTCACTCAGGAACATGCAAATAAATTGCCAGTTCGATTGCTCGGGGGAATTAGTCGCCAGGCTTAATTATAAAGAATTAAAAACAATTATTTTCAAGTCCCCTTACGAAAAAGTAGTATTAGCAATCAGTACTCAGTACTGAGTGATCAGTACTCGTAGTATTGAGAGTATTAGTATGTTAATACTTATGAATACTGCAGAATGGTCAGTACTGTGTCTGTCAGTGCTTACAGTACTGGCAAGTACTACAAGCAATAATACTCATTAGTACTTCAAAGTATTGAAGTGGTCAGTACTTTATCAGATTAATATTCGGAGTACTATCATGATAGTACTGCCAGTACTGTAAGAACTAATAGGCACAGTACTGACCATTCTGCAATATTCATGAGTATTAACATACTAATACTGTCAATACTACGAGTACTGATCACTCAGTACTGAGCACTGATTGCTAGTACTACTTTTCGTAACGTATCTTGGAAATATTAAATTAATAAAATACTAAATTAACACACTAAACTATCAATATGACGTTATTTTGATATCATCTTGACTTTTTGTTCTACTTGGATAGTACTGCGCAAGTAGGGGAGAGTGGGCTCCCTTGAGCCACGGGGTCCAATGTGACAGTGCGAGTTTTCTGTATTAACGTTCTGCAAAATAGTGACGGTGGGTATGAAAACTTTCGTTTTCACAAAACATATAACTTCCATCAAAAAATTATGCCGAAATAAGCATATATACTTTAGTTAAAGGCAGATATGTAATTGGAGCCTTGCAAAGTAAATTTTTACTTGTCATAACTTTTTGATATGTATAATATGGATTTCTAAGGATTCTACAGTTAAAAAAAAATTCATAAGACGTTCGTCTAGGATCTAGGTTCAATACCAACGTGCGCACAAAAACGTTTAATTGTTCTGTATCTGAAATATTTGCGATAAATAATATCGATGTTCAGTGGGGTCCAATGTGACGCAGGTTGATAGGGTCCTCTGTGCCACGCTTACAGAACTACCTAACCTACCAACGTGACAGCGCGAGTTTCCGTAGTGTGTTTCGATCGCGGAATAGTAAATGTTAGTGCCTAAATTTTCCTATAAAATGAAATAATTTTCATCGATAAATCATATCCACACTTTCATTTTCTCTTTTTTTCACCCTTTAGTTACAGATCACATGTAATCGAGTCGCTGTGAGGCAATATTCGTTGATCTCTGCTAGGTTACGACAAAAAGTGAGGTTATAGGACTTTGTTTTCAGTTTTCAATTTCTTAGGTCATCTGATGAAACAAATATGACACGATTATTGATAAATTGGTTCTCTAGCACAGTCTTGGTTTTTCAATTGACCAAAGATTTGTAATAAACAGGATTTAAACAGATCTCTTCTACGTGTCACAGGGTACCCTACCTTTCACATTACATGTCACAGTGTACCCTACGCTATGGCTCAATTGACCCCACGCGTGGGATCCACTGTGACAAACGCAGCATTTCGAAATATCATTATTTTTCCAAAATATTTCTGAAAATTTACTTCTTAAATCATTTACAAACAAAGTTTATTATATTAAACATCGAATAGTCTCATTTATATTATAATGAAGTTATTAAAAACCATTTTTAATGTAATTTAAAAAAAACGTGGTTCAAGGGTGCCCACTGCGCCTGTACCACACGTTAGTATCCCACGAGTATTCGATAAGTACTAAAAGAGTACTGGAGGGAGTACTGGTGGGAGTACTGGAGAGAGTACTGGGGAGAGTACTGGAGGGAGTACAGGGGGAGTACTGGGGGGGAGAGTACTGGAGAAAGTACTGGAGGGAGTACTGGAGGGAGTACACTAGAAGAAGTACTGAAGGGAGTACTGAATGAGTATTGGATGAGTACTGGGAAGGAGTACTGACGAAGTCAGTATGGTCGAATTTAGTAGTACTTTGAGTACTTATGTCTCCAGTACTTTCACCAATACTTTTTCCAGTATTAAAACCAGTACTACTTTTTCATAAGGGTCATACTATAAAAGCTGGGTTTTTTTTAGGAACAAGTATAGTGCTAACACATGCCACCAAAAAAAGCCAAATAAATATTTTGGTGGCAACATCTCTAAAAAAATTATTGAAAATGCACAAAGCCGGCGCGCGGCGGAGAGGTCTGACGATGACCTCAATTGTTTTTAGCGTCCATGAGTTTTTAAAAACGTGTATTATTAACTATCATTATCGTATCAATTTATGAAAAGATTGATAAACAATAAATAGTGTGTGAAAATAAAAAAATGGCTGGAACGAACCCACTGAATAGCACGCTATCCCCTCCACGTGGCCATCGTCAGACCCCTCCGCCGGCTTTGTGCATTTTCAATAATTTTTTTAGAGATGTTGCTACCAAAATTTTCATTTGGCTTTTTTTGGGTGGTATGTGTTAGCACTATACTTGTTAGTAAAAGAAACCCAGCTTTTATAGTATGACTTGAAAATAATTATTTTTAATTATTTATAATTAAGTCTGGCGACTAATTCCCCCGAGCAATCGAACTGGCAATTTATTTGCATGTTTCTGAGTGATCAATTATTTATCAATATCCGATAAAAATTAAAACTTATACTATGACTTGAAAATTCGTTTTTTTTTTCAACTGCGTACTTCTAAACCCCCCAGGTACGGCCAGCCAAGTGTTCGGATTATCGAAGGAGAGTTGTCCACGCAGGTTAAAACGGAAAATCGTATTTTACAAAATCACTTGGCCAAAAGTGTCGTCAGCTCCCCGACTATATGCAGTAAGACGTAAGCAGTAAGTTATTGACCAATCACAGTCGATTATTTTTAAATTATGAAAATCCCATTAGTCAATAACTTACTGCTTACGTCTTACTGTATACTCCTGCTGCCATTGTAGACGACGCTTTAATGGCGAGTTCACACAACATACAGATTTCGAGATAATTGCAAAAACGACTCCGCCTCGGAGCCGACTTTGCCCTGGTCTCCCCTACTTTAATTCTGTACAAGAATTTTGTAATTCCGTAAAGCCAATTAAAAGTTGTATGCTTTTAACTAAATGTCGGTAATTACTGCCACTATAGGATCCCTTTAAGACTGTCTTAAATACAATTTTAAGATATTATAAATATAATCTAATTACAAGAGCCATATTAGCATCTTAAAACATTACTTGAGACGGTCTTGAAATAAGAACGGACTATGAATACGGCCACAGTGTCTATATGAGTAAGATATGTGTCTTATGTCTTGCATATTTTACTACAAAAACGAATTAACATAAAAACGTAGCTCGCATACGAGAGATCGGGGACGCCCCTTTGAAGAAAATCTTGGAACGTCTTGGTGGCTGGCCGGCGGTGGTGGGTACATCTTGGAGGCCACCGACTTATCCACTGGAGGTTCTCTTAGGTCGTCTACGCGGCGAATACAACGTAGGCGTCTTGATGGAACAATGGGTCGGTCCAGATGATAAGAACTCTTCAGCTAACATCCTCCAGGTGCGCCGGCAAAGTAAGGCCCCGTCAATCGACGGCTATACAACACGTCAATGTTCTAATGAACGGGAGTCGTTCAAATTTCACCTGAACTTTATTTTATTTAAAAGATTGCAAAATAAGGTTTAAAATAATCATGTTCTCTCCACTTTTTCAAATAATCTGTCTTCTTTGGGATACGCACTTATATTGCCCAAAAACTGATTACAATAAAACGATCAAATAGTTGTGTGTGTATTATATCATAAACCTCATATTACAGATACAATACGTAACACATTAAATAATTTTTGCGTTAATTATTTATTTAGATACTACTTAAGAAAAAAGTTCGGGTCATATCTGCACGCTCCTCATATCATATTACCGAAGTCTTTGTGATAAGAATATTTATAATTTCTCTTTCCTCACAATTATCCAGACTATACTCCGTTCAACGAGAGATTGAGAGTGGTTCTGCGCATAGATGGGCAAAGTGGGGAGAGCGTAGCGCGCTCGTATACGGCACCGCAGTGTTAGGGAAAGCTTTCTAGGCCTTCTGTGGGGGGAGACCTGCACGAGACGGACGAGTTTTCGTCCGATCTACTCTCAATCTCTCGTTGAACGGAGTATAGCAAAATATATACACTCACCCGCAAAAAATGGGTCACTTAAAATCAGCGCTAAAAAGCACCAAATTCAAAGTTACATATCTTTGTGAAAAATGATCGCAGAGTGATGTTTAAAAAAGCGTTTTAAAGCTTGAATCCTCAGCTTTCGAATGCTTTAAGGCTCGTTTCTCTACTAAGATTGTACTACAAACGGTGCTAATTTAAAGTCGACCTTGCAAAATTGAAGAAAAAACTTCAACTTTTATAGCATGCACGTTGAAAACAAAATTTATTCTCCAAATTTTATCAATTGCATCGTAAAATTTAACATTTTCTCTTTAAAATGTTTTTTTAATCATTGCGCTATCATTTTTTTTCACTGAGTTATGACAATTTGAAGTGAAGTAGTGCATTTTCAGGTCTTTTTTCTAAAAATCTGTATTCTGCCGCCGATATTTGTATCTTTTGAAACTGCTCTGTTGGCAAAATGGTGCAAATAATAAATTGCAATGTTTATACGGGAGTGACGAACCGCAGGGTACTTATCTCCGCTGTGACACACACACACACACACACACACACACACACACACACACACACACACACACACACACACACACACACACACACACACACACGCACACACACACACACACACATACACGAGGTGTAAGTCGGACCATGTAACCTCCCCATGAAAGAAGATAATTATTCAATTTTTTTCTCAAAATCGATCGAAGTTATTGTGTTTGAAAAGCTCTCACATCATTAAAATGACCACTGTCATTATCTGTATCAGTCGTGATCTGTATAAATTACTCGACCCAAAATACTCCATTTAGTCAGATTTAAATCTTGTGTGAGTGGCGTGTGTGTGTGTGTGTGTATGTCACAGCGGAGATAAGTACCCCGCGGTTTGTCACTCCCGTATAAACATTGCAATTTATTATTTGCACCATTTTGCCAACAAAGCAGTTTCAAAAGATACAAATATCGGCGGCAGAATACAGATTTGTAGAGAAAAGACCTAAAAATGCACTAGGTACTCACTTCAAATTGTCATAATTCAGTGAACAAAAATAGTAGTGCAATGATTAAAAAAGCATTTTAAAGAGAAATTGTTAAATTTTACGATACAATTGATAAAATTTGAAGAATAAATTTCGTTTTCAACGTGCCGCTATGAAAGTTGAAGTTTTTTCTTCAATTTTGCAAGGTCGACTTTAAATTAGCACTGTTTGTAGTAAAATTTTCGTAGAAAAACGAGCCATAAAGTATTCGAAAGCTGAGGATTCAATCTTTAAAAACGCTTTTAAAACGTTTTTTTAAACATCACTCTGCAATCATTTTTCACAAAGATATGTACCCTTATGAAAAAGTAGTACTGGTTTTAATACTGGAAAAAGTATTGGTGAAAGTACTGGAGACATAAGTACTCAAAGTACTACTAAATTCGACCATACTGACTTTGTCAGTACTCCTTCCCAGTACTCATCCAATACTCATTCAGTACTCCCTTCAGTACTTTCTCTAGTACTCCCTCCAGTACTCCCTCCAGTACTTTCTCCAGTGTACTCCCCCCAGTACTCCCACCAGTACTCCCTCCAGTACTCTTTTAGTACTTATCGAATACGTGGGATACTAACGTGTGGTACAGGTGCAGTACTTGCGCAGTACTGTCCAAGTAGAACAAAAAGTCAAGATGATATCAAAATAACGTCATATTGATAGTTTAGTGTGTTAATTTAGTATTTTATTAATTTAGTATTTCCAAGATACGTTACGAAAAAGTAGTACTAGCAATCAGTACTCGTAGTATTGACAGTATATTAGTATGTTAATACTCAAGAATATTGCAGAATGGTCAGTACTGTGCCTATTAGTTCTTACAGTACTGGCAGTACTATCATGATAGTACTCCGAATATTAATCTGATAAAGTACTGACCACTTCAATACTTTGAAGTACTAATGAGTATTATTGCTTGTAGTACTGCCAGTACTGTAAGCACTGACAGTCACAGTACTGACCATTCTGCAATATTCATGAGTATTAACATACTAATACTGTCAATACTACGAGTACTGATCACTCAGTACTGAGTACTGATTGCTAGTACTACTTTTTCGCAATTATTAATTGCATATTTTAAAAAAGCAGTCGGGAGACGCCATGCCAAGTGTTTCTCAATCACGTTTTAGATGTCAAAGAAAATTCTGTATTTAAGTTGTTTAACTGCGTACAGAAAAAGAGAAGCAAAAATATATGTTGAAATATTAAGTATAAAATTTGGCGTGGCGTCTCCCGACTGCTTTTTTAAAATATGCAATTAATAATTATATCTGTAATGCCTAATATAATAATAAGAAGAATAAATTGTAGTAAGTAATCAAGTATTTGTATATATTTTAAATCATATTTGTTATTAGATAATATTTCCTAATAATGTGTCAATTGTCTTAATATTTTATAATTAATATTATTTTAAATTTTTAGAAGTTTTTAATTTTGTACTTTGTACTTATTATTATATGTGTATTACATTTTTATTACCAAATAAACCTGTCTTATATACCAATTAATTTTTAAGACTTGTTTTTATTATTTAAACTTTTTAAACCTGTTTTTGGTTAAATTTATTTTGTATAAGTTTTTGTTTTTAAATTTTTTTATTATTTTAAACTTTTAAACCTGTTTTTGTTGGTAAAGTTTTTGTTTTTAAATTTTTTTAAATTATTATTTTAAACTTTTTAAACTTGTTTTTAGTTAAATTTATTTTTGTATAAATTTTTGTTTTTAAATTTTTTTTGTATGTTTTTGTTTTTACATTTTATTTTAAATTTTAGTTATTAAATTTATTTTTTTTATAAGTTTGTTTTTATTTATTAATTTTTATTTTCTGCATTTAATTTAACCTAGTTTAGGCAGCAGTCGGGAGTCTTTTTTTTTTTTAAACAATTTTTTTATTTAATTTTTTTATATAAGTTTTTGTTTGAAAATGTTTATTTTAACGTTTGAGAAAATGTTTTTTTTATGTTACAAAAACATCTATTTTAACGTGTTCTAAAATGTTTTTTTAACGTTTGAAAAACGTTAATTTAAGATTTGAATAAATATTTCTTTCACATTTAAAAAGTTTTTTTAAATATTTGAAAAACATCTTAAAAATTGTTTTTTTATGTATTTATTTTATTAGTTGTATAAAAATCTTAGTATTCGTATTAAAAGAACATTTTTCAAACGTAAGATGTTTTTCAAACATTTAAACAACTTTTCAAATGTGAAACAATTATTTTTAAAATCTAAAATAAACGTTTTATAAACGTTAAGAAACATTTTTTATTTATAAACTTAAGGATGTATGTGTGCCATCTCAAAAGCATTATCAAAAATCTAAAAATTTCATAGATTGTTCTATTATTACGTCTAAGTATCTGTGTAAAATTTCAGCACAATTCTCTTACTGGTTTAAAAGTTATTGTAATTAAGGATGTATTGGAGGTATTTCAAATATATTCAGAAAGTGCTGTAAATTGTTTCTAAATTAAATTAAAAATACTCTGTAAAATTTTGAAGTTATTTAAGAGTTATTTAAGTTTAAAGTTGATAAAATTAACATTATCCCTTATAGAGAATCGACACTTTGCTGTAAATATAAATAAAATATAAATAAACCATTAAGGTATTTCTTAAACTTTTTTTATGTGTAAAACATACAACATTGATATTGTATTTTAAGTTTCAAAATTTTTTGCCACAAAAAATCTCTTACTTCGAAGCATAGTATATCGTTTTCTGAACAACTATATTTTAAATATCTTCGTTGGCCGGTGAATGCAATCTATTAAAAAAAAAAAATATGTGAAATCTTTTAATACTGCGCCAATTACAAAGAGAAAATCTATATATATAAAGGAAGATGTCCTGACTCACTCACTCACTCATTCACTCATCAACGCCCAGCCCAAACCCCTGAATCGAATTTTCACCAAAAGTATATGAAATAGGGGTAGAATTTTCCGGGGAGTGCCACTATGTGTATAGTTTTTCGTTACCGATTTCCTGGAAACCGGTTTTTTTAATTCTTCTAATTTTTCGAGAAATAATTGACCGAATCTCAACCCCCTGAACCGAATTTTTACCAAAAGTATATGAAATAGGGGTAAAATTTTCCGGGGAGTGCCACTATGTGTATAGTTTTTTGTTATCGATTTTCTGGAAACCGGTTTTTCTAATTTTTCTAACTTTTCGGGAAATAATTGACCGAATCTCAAAGAATTATAGATTAAACAGGGGTAGAATTTTCCGGGGAGTGCTATAAAGTGTATAATTTTTTGTTACCGATCTTTTTGGAAGCCGGTACCAAAATTTTTTCAATTTTTCGGGAATTAATTGACCGAATCTTAAAGAATTGTATATGAAGTAGGGGTAGAATTTTCCGGGGAGCGCCATGATGTGTATAGTTTTTGTTACTGATCTTTTTGGAAACCGGTTTTTATAATTTTTCCAATTTTTTGGGAGGGGGAGGGAGGGGAAGAGAGGAAGAAAGAGGAGAGAGAGGGGGAGAG